>NC_092642.1:24911486-25096359 GCF_039555335.1 Amphiura filiformis
TTCTTGAAGCGATTCACATAAAACTCAGAATAGAAGACTAATCGTGATAAAGGTTTGGACACATCCTATTTGGGATAACATAATATGACGGAGGTCACGCGGTGCAATATAATTGACATAGTTATGTCTACTTATGTTGACAAGATACGTGGACCACTTCCTTGCGTTGACGTCTCTATAATGTCAATTATCTTTTGTGATGTAAGTTTCTCACAGGTAGGGACGATTTATATGACATTCGTCAGTAGACCTGAGATTCCGCCAGAGATTATTCAGTAAGCCTGAGATTCCGCCAGAGATTCGTCAGTAAGCCTGAGATTCCGCCAGAGATTCGTCAGTAGGCCTGAGATTCCGCCAGAGATTCGTCAGTAGGCCTGAGATTCCGCCAGAGATTCGTCAGTTGGCCTGAGATTCCGCCAGATTTTGAAAGTTGATTTGTGTTGGTGGACCACTTACCTTTAAGAATCACACAGGTGCATTTTCAGAGCCTTCAAAATCTCTGGCGGATGAATTATGGACCAGGTCTTAAGCAGAACTATATGCAGAAATCACAACATGTTGAAGGTGAAATTGTACTTACTTGAACCAAGGAAAAACACGTCATGCGATGTACCAGCGGCATCTTCATCGACTACCAGCTGCGTTATGTAGAGTACATCGAGTAGCATAAGTGGCGAATCTGATGTGCGATCATATGCTCCTACTGTGCCAGGGTATACCTGCTTGCTGGGTATTGGTTGGTTCATCAATGGATAATCATTTATGAATTTGTTATGGTCCGTGTCATCTGGTTGTGCATCCGTACCGCTGCACTGAAAAATAGAGGGTAATTAAGCTTAGGTGAATAAGGATAAAATTAAGGGACCGTTCATTATTAATGCCGCAGGGGGCGGGAGAAATGTAAGGGGTTATGTGATTGTCACAAATAGGGGGTTATGTGATTTTATATTTCCTGATAGGGGTGTCAGGTGAAATTTAATAGTCATGCACTATACCAAGTATCCTGGAAGATTCTTGCGTAGACAGTGACAGCAATATCTATTGACTTATTGATACCCGTGATATTTCTTGAACATCACAATGAGAATTTAAAACGTCATAGGCACAAACTGAAAAAAATCACAAAGTCAAAAAAAACTTCCACAAGTTTAGTAAATTACAAAGAAGTAACAACAAATGACACAACAAATGACACACATATGTCTACGTTTCCCCCTCACACTCATACATCTATTCAATGTATTTAGTTACGTCTACTGTAAACTTATGATAGGTTTGGGTGGGATTCAAATACACGCAGTTACGTTCTTTTCAAATTTTAACAAATTTTGTCTAGAAATCCACACAAAATGTAAATGTAATTGTGCAATTTTCATATTAATTTCATAATGTTTATGTTAATTTTGGGTACATTGTTTCTTCTAGCATGACGAGTGAGTATTTTAATACTCACTAGTAAAAGATCTTAAAAGATCTTAGATTGTACTTCATTCATGCATGTAAAATTTTAAATGACAAGCCGAGGGTGTTTACAAAATGTGCATGGTAATGCTGATGGTAATCGGATACACACATTGAATAACGTATAGACAAACTGATTTTTGACCCTCTGACGTAAAACATTTTCCATTTTGTTACTTTAGCTTCTTTTTCTCTCATTTTTTCACCGCATATTTTTAGAAAGATTAATAGAAAAATTAACCATTCAAATTGGGTAACATTCTTTTTGGACCACCATGTATTTGTAAAAAATGCCCCCATAAGTGGTCATAGATTTCTTTACTTAGCAGCAGGTCTAAGTTAGCTGTCATTTTCTTCGGAAATGGGGTGATGAATATTACTGGAGGGGTCATATAATTTTTAGGCCAAAAATAGGGGGCGGGACATATTTTTTACACAAAAATAGGGGGATTATCAAATATTATTAAGGGCTGAGGACTCAAATTTCGTGCGCTACAATCAAAATGTGTGCATAATCTTCAGTTATATAATGCATAATTTTCGTGAGCTCCGCGTGCGTTCTTTACACTTGCAATCAAAGTTTTCTCGCGCTCAGCGCACTTTAGTTACAATTCGCGTCTCAGTTCCATCAATGGGTTGAGTTTGTGTGGGCGAGATAGGGGCCTTAAATTTTAGCCGGTGATAGGGGTCAAAAAATTGACTCCCGTCACCGACATATTCATGGATCCCCTTTTGAAAAAAGTGACATCTCCCTAACGCCGAGCCCTGCGTTTTGCAATTCTGCCTTACTGTTCCAGGACGAGGAGACGGTATCGTCATTGAACCACAATCAAAATCCGACGTAGAGCACCAGATTGAGTTGTCGTCACCTATTTGACCCCTAAATGGCGAGTTGTCAAAAACAGCAGCAATTTCTCCCATATCATACACGCATATTGCTGAGTTGGCTCGACCGTCTATCCTGTAAGAACAACGACACATACGTGGTAGTTTAACATCATGATGGAACTGCTCATTATGTCACCAATGACGCATGCTTGCATACTGTACAAAACATTTCTAGGAAACACAATAAATACCTAATTTTCAAATTTCTGAATGACTAGACTGTCAGCTCTTAGACCCTCCCCTTAGGGTCCGACGATAGCGGCTGGTAATGTAGACTCTATCATTATTAATCCACGCAAAACACGGATCCTTCAACACTGTAGACATTTTCCCTTCCACTCCCCTTAGTTTATGGGAAGTTTTCTTTTACCGATCATGGGTTGCGCGCGCAAAATCAAAATAGAACTGGGTCATGAAGGTTATGAAAATAAATACAGTTTAGACAAATATTATCAAAGGTAGGAATAACTTGAATAGCAAAATGATCACACAATAGAGGGTCTGAATTTTTGATATGTTATAAAGAAGAACATCCAATGTGTCGAAGGTCACTTCCCAATCTCTTTCCTACAAGGTGTTATGGGAGCGAGCAGGTGGTCACGTGCGTATTATACACGCTATTTATAAATATAATCGAAGCTAACTAGTTTCTGAGAATTACAGATTTTAAATAGCGTTTTACATGCTGATCGCCTCAATTATACACAAGAATTCTTACATTAACCGTGCCATAAAAGATTAGAACATACTCCCAGACTTAATCACAAGCTCACCAAGTCTGAAACCTTTAAGACTCAATGCACAAACTTCATCTAGAACTTATTCAACCCCCCGAACATGCCTGGCTTTAATGTTCAATTAAAGAGCCCAGCCAGAAATTGAGCAGAAGCAGAAGGTAGCTATTTAACCATGTGAACATGACGCTAAACAGTAAAAAGAGAAAGATTAGAGCCAGGTATACCAACTTGGTGTGGGGACTAGACAAAGACAAGATAGAAACTAATGCAGTATGTAAACCAGAATGGTGTACACTGTTACTCCACTAGTAAAATTCCAAAAAAAACAGGGACAGTAGACAAAGTTAACTAAAATACAACAGATGTTTCAAGTAGATAAACTGCCCTTCCTCAGAGACAAACAACTACATTCAAACAACTAGTCTCACTTCTTTAATGTATATATATTTGTGTTGTTTGTCCCTGAGAAAGGGAAAAATCGGTTGTATTTTTGTTAACATTGTCTACTATCCGTGTTGCTTTGGATTTACTTTTTACTAGTGCAGTGACTGTACACTGTACACCATCATTCTGATTTACATACTACATTAGTTTTTATCTTGTCTTTGTCTTGTTCCCCACACCAAGTTGGTATACCTGGCTCTAATCTCTATCTGACCCTTGGTGTGTTTTGTACCTCGTCCGTTGGAGGCACCATTACCTACTTTGCTAAACAGTAACACACATTGTGCAAACCATTGTATAATTAACACCTCAAAGCTGGGTTATTAGCAGTTGCGTAGACAAGGCGGAAGATTTGCCCCTTCCTTGCCCCCATCCGTGGGTCAAATACCAATTGCTCACCGCGCGCGGAGTATAAGTTCAGCTTATTTTGTAACAGCAACCACTCTCAGCAGCCGGCGGTGCTTTTTATACAGCCACCTACTTCGCTACAAACGGTAATTTCTAGTGGTTCGTTTACTGCTCAGATCTTCCTCTCAGATCTTCCAATAATCCTTCACGTTTGGTAGTTCATAGATACAACTCTGTTGCGGGAGAACGCAGATTCACTGCTACTGCTGCCAAAGCCTGGAACAATCTGCCACTGCAATCAGGGGTGCAACATCCACAAACACTTTCAAGAAACTGTTAACAACTCATTTATTCTGATCTTTTGTTCGTTTATCTTGTTTTACTGCTTTGATGTATTTGTAAACGCAATGTTGCCTTGCGAAATATCTACCGTGAAAAGATCATCTCGGGTGCCCTGATCACGAATGACGATGATGAAATTGAATTCGCAAACATCTTTCAGGACATTCAAGCAAGAAAACCAGACTTATTTCTCATTGATCACGAAAACATGACGTGTTTCATCTTGGAAGTAACTTGTCCTTTCGATGCTTTCATTGAGGAAAGTTACAACACAAAGTTCCAAAAGTATACTCCTCTTTGTAACTTGCTCACATTGTGCGGATTTGATTGCAAAATCCTTGTCTTCGTGATTGGGTCACTCGGCCATATTCATCACCGTTTCCGAAGTGGGTTGAAGAAACTTGGCTTCCCCAAACGTGTTGCCAAGGCTGTTGCCAAGTATGCTTCTGTCAGTTCCATGATTGGAACCAACATCATTTGGAGACTGCGATACAGGCTCACCAAAATCAATTAATTCTTCCTGTTCAATTTCATGTTGTTTGTAATTTATTCATGTAATGATTTATAATGCCGCTTTGGTGGCCCAAATGTATTTGTTCATTATTGAATAAAAAATTCGTATATATGTACTGCCTGCACAAAATATTTATTTACCTGGTGTGGACGATGTGTCATTATGACTATAATTTGGTTCATCTCAAGTTTGGTAGTGACGTATGTGCGTATTTTGCTCGCCGCAGTATCGAATCGCGTGCGGAAAGTTAAACGCGCTGAATGTACACGCACGCGTACAGAGGCGGTTTGTTGGCACGCTTACGGCGCAACCGCGAAAAAGCATTGACGTCACTACCAAACTTGAGGTGAACCAAATTATAGGCCTACTTGAACCCATGTTAAGGTTGGAAAAAGTTTGGCTAGATCTACGACTTAATTAAACGTTTGACATGCCGTAATTCATACCTTGCTATGCATGTAAGTAAATTCAGCATGGCAACGTCTGTTTGAAGTACTGCAAAACATTTCCAGGGAAAGAGTGAAGAAAGATTTATACTTACGGAGTGTCTGTAAGGACTGCATAAATGATATCAGGGGAAGTCGGCGACTGGTAGATATCCTCTGAAAAGAAGTTGTGGGATTTTTTAATTATTACCAATCTACATCAATTTTCATTGGCCTCTTTCTACCACGACTATTGAATTACGTTTGTTGTGACCCAAGGTAAAAAAAACAAGGTCAAAATTCACTTCAGAATGCACAACAAAAACGTTTGTATAAGTTAACAGAATTTGAATCTTTAATGAAAAGTAGAGTATGGTTGAACAATTATTTGAATATAAAACTAAATGCATACAATCAACAAATTATAATGATTTACAATATTTACTTATCCGGCAATCTTCTGGTTGTGCCTAAAGTTCTGTTGCACTCAATGTTATAATATATCATGTTTTAAACTTGTTCAGCGACGATCACCGTTAGTTTGCGTAATAGAAGGTGTCCCATAAAAAATACATGTAGAAAATGTTGGTACAACAAAACAATGTCTTTTTTTTTTAAATTATTTATTCATCCCTCGTAACTGTTTGCTAAGTTTCTATTCCATATCTTAAAAGCAATTTAACTTATGAGCGCACGATGACAGGGGTGTCAAGAGCGGATAACCATTAAAATATCGCACAACAAAAGTTCCTTTATTTTTCATTGTTAAACTTATTGCACAAAAGAAACATATTGAAAAATTAAATATTACACACTGAAAATAAATCAGTTTTAGAGTTTCTTGACTCTTGGTGGTAACAAATAAAGGAAGATGGTCATTAGAGAAGAACACGTTTTTGGTGAAAGCAGTTCTGCACGCTGTTTCTCCTGTCATCAACATAATGAAATGAATAACGATCTTTTGCATTTAGGCCTTGCTTGGATTTTGTTGATTTGAATTCGCTGCTGTTTGTTTTTACATTTCTGACTGAACTCTTGAAATAAAACTGAACTGAAGTTTTATTCTTTGTTTATCAGAATAAAATACTGCATCTGCCATGCTATGGCTGGGCCTGCTTAAGTGTCCCGCCAAATGCACGGTGGCTGTGATGGTGGTATACTACGCACCTCCTGTAGGTAACCAATATGTGTGCTGGGTATGATGAAGGCATGAATCAAGCAGAACAGATAGTTGCATGCTCATGATGTGCGCAATTGGCATGATTAGGGTTCGTTTTTCACACGGTGGTTTTTGGGTGTTTTTTTTATTATTATCATTATTATTTGACACGCCATAATAATAGGCCTATTGGTCCTTATGCTACTTACGTAAATAATCATAGTTCGCCGGGCACTCTCCAGCAATGCCGCAGTTTAGTCGTGCTTTTTGGAATGTGGTAAACAATTCACCACGACCAACTTCATCCTGTGTTTCAATATAGATACCACAAGTACTTGTCACAAGTATATCATTCACAAAAACAAGAGTCGTGGGGTCATCGGTTACACAGAGGTTATTTTTCCAAAATAAATTTACTTAAGCACCAAACAATGAATATTTAAAGTTTTAATATTTACCCCCTGAAAATGACGATTTTCCTGCTACTTTGCGTGACTCAGTGTTAGCACAAACATCATTAAAATGACAACCATACTGTATATGCCCTAATACATTCCCTCATTTCAAATATTGTGTTTTAGTTTTGGTTTTGGTTTTGGTCACGTGGTTTCCTATTATCCTGCCTAAGCTCTTGACTGACATGATTATCGATATCTTTATATCTAACCTTTGTTAGAAACTTAAAATTTGCAGCAAGCAGGTTTTCATTTCAGTTTGTTATATAATCGTGTGAAGAAGATAATCACTTGATTTGAAGTTACATGATCTAATGTGAGAGATTGCTTTTCCTTAGTGTGAGTGTAGATAGATTGTACTAACCATGTGTAGTGTTGTATTGTATATTGCTACAGGTTGTTGCATGTACAGAGAGGTTGGGTTTAGAGTAGACCCCAAGAGTAGATAGATACAGAAATAAAGACTATACAGAACATTTAACAAGTTGAGCGCTACCAAGTTCCCTTATTCTTGTCACAAATGGTGGCAGCGGTGGGATACTCTTCTGAATAGAGAGAGTGGCACCATAGAGTTTATCTTCATCACAAAGCTGATGCAAGAGAACTTACAGAGAGATTACCAGAAGTCTGAATAATCTATAGTTACAGAAAAGAAACTCTTCCAGCACTATAATTCAGAAGACTTGTCGAACGTATCAGTAAGATTAACAAGTAAACAAGACCCGCTGATTTGATACATTATGGCAGATCCATTAAAAACAAGAACTGGGAAAGAATTTAAAGGTCAGGGTGGCGGAGATAATCCTGACAAACCGGAGGCAAAGAAAGGGAAAAGTTCAGAGGTGGAACAACCACCTAGTTGGTTAGCGGCTTTGTTGCAACAGCAAATGGTACTGGTGCAACAGCAACAACAACAAACCCAACTTCAAATGCAACAACAGATGGAAGCACAGATGAAAATGATGAAACTGTTAGTGAACAAACAAGAAAAACAAGATCAGCAGCACCAAGAGGAGGTTGAACGAAAAGAACAGCAAAGGAAAGAAGAAATTGAACGGCAAGATCGCCAACGACAAAAAGATAATGAACGGCAAGAACGCCAACAGGAGGAAGAAAGATATCTTCGAAAGGCTGATATGGAGAAACAGAAAGAACAATGGAAAATAGAAATGAACAGACAGGTTAAACTGGTCAATGACATGTTAGAGAAAAATAAAGCTGTTGAAGAGAAAAGATTGGCAGAAATGATTAAATTAAAGGAGGTGCATATTGCTTATTTAGGGGAGGTGGATGATATTGAAAATTACCTTACCACTTTTGAGAGAGTTGCCAAAACATACATTTGGGTAGTTAAATTGGTACCTCACCTTACAGGCAAAGCACACACAGGCTGCCTATGCAACAATGTCAGTAGAGGACAGTAATGATTATGACAAGGTCAAAGAAGCCATTCTTAGGAGATATGATATCACTGAAGAGACTTATAGGCAAAGGTTCAGCTCAATAAAGAAAGGATCAACTGAAAGCTATAGAGAATTGTATGTTAGGCTGAAAGATTTGTTCAGTAAATGGGCAAAACCAGAAACAAACAGTAAAGAGAAACTAACTGAAGTTGTGATCATGGAGCAATTAGTTGATAATATGACTCCAGGTGTACAAATTTGGGTACGGGAACACAAACCTAAAACTGGTACAGAGGCTGCAGATCTTGCGGATGATTATACTGATGCAGTGATGCTCGAAGAGGTATTCAGATGAATTCCGATAAGAAATTTCCACCAAGAAATAATGCGGGAAATAGGGCAGCCAGTACAGGTACAGGTAATAAGGGAGACCAAAGGTATAGTAAACCTGGTGATAGTAAAACCCCAGGTAAAAGTGGAATGAGAACAGATCAAAGTGCCACTTATAGTACCACTAGACCTGAAACAAACCCCTATTATCTGCAGAAGATGTAAGGAACCTGGCCATATTGAAAGATTCTGTAAGAAATCTAAAGAGGTCCTACAAGTGAAAACCAGTGTTGATATGAATCATTGATAAAACCAATGACAACGTACATGTGTAAAGGTTACATAGATGGTCAAGAAACAGAGATTAAGATAGATTCAGGTGATAGTGATAGTACATAGTGATCTAGTTGATCCATCTAAGGTGAAATGTAAAGACAGGATGAAATTAGAATGTGTTCATGGTGATCAAGTATCATATCCTACAGCCACTGTTAGTATTCAGGTAGGAAAGGAGACCCATAGAGTGAAAGTAGCTATAAACAATAGCCCAAAGAAAAGAGTGATTATTGGGACTGAGTTTCCCAATTTTTTAAAACTGCTAGAAGCAGCAGAAAAGGGTGAACTTAGTAACTTGGAGCACGCATTTGCGGGTTTGGCAGTTACGCGAGCGCAGGCAAAACAGGAAAAGAAACGACAGGAAGAGGAAGAACATGCTGAAAAGGACTGTGGGGTGGTTCCAAAACAGTTGAAGGATAGGTCTGAGAATAGGAGTACAGAATTTGTACAGGAGTTTGGTCATTTAGAGAGTAGTACTTTTATGGAAGGGAGTCCTAAAGAAAGGGATCGTAAAAGTAGAAACCAAAAGAGGGAAAGTAAAAAAAGAATTTTCGGTCAAGGTGGAAGAGAAATGTACACAGGGACAGGGAGAGGACATACTAGATGTAGATGTGGAAAAGTTAATGGAATTGCAGAGTAAGGATAAGACGTTGGATATTCTGAGACGAAGGCTAGGTGATCAAAAAGGTTCTGAGGATATTCATGTAGTGTCGCAGGAAGGAGTCTTGTTCAGGAAAGTAGTTCCAAGAGGTCAGACTGAGATGGTTGAGCA
The DNA here is from genome assembly GCF_039555335.1 of Amphiura filiformis. NCBI lineage: Eukaryota > Metazoa > Echinodermata > Ophiuroidea > Amphilepidida > Amphiuridae > Amphiura > Amphiura filiformis. The sequence goes on from NC_092642.1 coordinate 24,921,101, forward strand.
GTTGGTAGTTCCAAAGTCTTTAAGGTCTAATGTGTTGAAAACAGCTCATGATATACCGTTGTCAGGGCACTTGGGTAAAAAGAAGACGTTGGATAGAATCACTCAGAGGTTCTTCTGGCCTGGAATTAATAAAGATGTGACTGAGTATTGTAGGAGTTGTGAAGCGTGTCAACTGACATCCAAGTATCAAACAAAGTTCAAAGCTCCAATGATTCCGTTACCAGTAGTAGAACAACCTTTTGAGAAGATTGCTATGGACATAGTTGGTCCCTTAGAAAGATCTAAGTCTGGAAATAAGTATGTGTTGGTAATCTGTGATTATGGAACCAGGTATCCAGAGGCGATCTCCTTGAGAAGCATTGAGGCTACGAAAATTGCCAATGAGTTGGTAAAGTTATTTTCTAGGGTAGGCATCCCTAAGGAAATTCTTACAGATCAAGGATCCAACTTTACCTCAAAATTGTTGACGGAAATTTATCAGATGTTGTCAATTAAGGGTGTGACTACAACCCCTTATCATCCACAAACATATGGTTTAGTGGAGCGCTTTAATAGAACGATGAAGTCTATGATACGGAAGTTTGTTGATGATGATCCTCGAGGCTGGGATGAGATGCTTCCGTACTTGTTGTTTGCCTATCGTGAGGTTCCACAGGAGTCGACAGGGTTTTCCCCTTTCGAGTTGATGTATGGTTGGAAAGTCAGAGGCCCTCTAGATGTGATGAAAGAGGTTTGGTCCGGTTCTGTATCACAGAATGTAGTGTCTCATGTGTTGAAGATGAGAGAAAGACTAGCATCAATGACTGACCTTGTAAGGGAAAACATGCAGGAATCTCAGAGGAAACAAAAACAGTGGTATGATGTAAAAGCTACCTATCGTGAATTTAACCCAGGAGATGAAGTCTTGTTGTTGTTGCCTTCAAGTAGTATCTCCTTGAAAGCCAAGTGGCTGGGTCCATATAAAGTACTTAGGAGGGTAGGGGAAGTTGACTACGAAATAGAGATGGGAGATTGACGTAGAAAAAAATCTTCCATGTCAACTTATTGAAGAAGTTTGTTCGTAGAGTACCAGAAATTATGTTGATCGTGACGAGGAGGGTCAGGATAAAGATTTGTCTTGGTCTTGTAATAGGGCTCTGGCGGGTGAACTTTTTGAAAATGGTGAGCTGGATATGGATCAAAGAGAGGAATTGTCTAGCTTGTTGGTAGGGTTTGGTGATGTGTTGAAAAACCAACCTGGGAAAACCACAGTAATAGGACATGATATAGAGATGGAACAGGAAGTGAAACCTGTTAGGCAAAATTCTTACAGGATTCCCCAAGCTAAATTGGAAATAGCCAATAGTAGAATCTATGTTAGAACTAGGAGTCATTGAGGAGTCCAACAGCCCCTGGTCTTCCCCTTACCTGCTTGTTCCTAAACCAGACGGCACAGCTCGGTTCTGTGTAAACTACAAGAAAGTCAACAAATTGAGCAAATTTGATGCATACCCAATGCCAAGAATACAGGAAATAATTGACAGAATTGGCCCAGCCAAATATAACCAAATCTGTGCAAAGGTTATTGGCAGGTTCCTTTGACAGAAAGATCTAAACAGTACACAGCTTTTGCTACACCAATTGGACTTTATCAGTTCAAGTATCTTCCGTTTGGCTTGCATGGGGCTCCGGCAACCTTTCAGAGAATGATGGATCGCTTGCTGAAAGGTAAAGAGAGTTTTGCAGCAGCTTATATGGATGACCTGGTGATTTTCAGTGATGATTGGGAACGTCATCTTATCCATGTCCAAGATGTGCTGGAGACACTCAAGCAAGCCAACTTGACTGCTAAACCCAGCAAGTGTAGTTTTGCTCAGGCTCAGATAGAGTACTTAGGTCACATTGTGGGAAATGGACAAATCCAGCCTAAGAAAACAAAAGTAGAAGCCATTGAGATTTGGGAACAGCCCAAAACCAAACGAGATGTGAAATCCTTTTTAGGGGTGTCCGGTTACTATCGTAAGTTCATCCCTGATTACGCTGACACTGCTGCACCACTATCTGATTTAACCAGAAAGAAACTCCCTGAACTGGTAGGGTGTTATTATGCTTTTCAGACACTTAAAGGTGCATTGTGCAGTGAGCCAGTTCTGAAACTGCCTAATTTTGATGCAGAGTTCACACTACAAACCGATGCATCAGATCGTGGGTTGGGAGCAGTGCTCAATCAGATAGGACCAGCTGGTAAAGAACATCCGGTCGTGTACCTTAGTAGAAAGTTGTTGCCAAGGGAACAAAACTATGCCACAATTGAGAAGGAGTGCCTAGCTGTTAAATGGTGTATAGAAACCTTGCAATATTATCTGCTGGGAAGAGAGTTCAAAGTGTTGACAGACCATGAACCACTCAAGTGGTTGAATGAGGCCAAAGAAAAGAACAAAAGACTGACTAGATGGAGTTTGGACTTGCAACCCTTCTGTTGCAGAGTTGAGCACATGAAAGGGTGTGCACATGGAAATGCGGATGGTCTTTCCCGCAGATAAAGTTGCAAAGAGTTGTAAGAAATCTCAGCAAAGGCTAAACTGAGATCAAAGAGAACTATGAAAGGAAACTGGATGTTTAAATCATTGTGTTACTTATATTCTAGTTTATTGCAAAATTACAGTGTTACTTTGTAAAACAAAAGGAGAAATCAAAGATTATAGAAGCTGTTTATATTGGTATTAGAAAGGTTTAGCTATAAAAAGTAAAAGCTACAAAAATGTATATCAATTCAGTTTGGTAGTTTCAGTAAAGGGTCATAATGGTAAGCAGACCTTCCCTAAGATTCTTTCACAAAACTGAAAGAGTTTTGATCTTTCAAAGATGGGGGTGTGAGAGATTGCTTTTCCTTAGTGTGAGTGTAGATAGATTGTACTAACCATGTGTAGTGTTGTATTGTATATTGTTACAGGTTGTTGCATGTACAGAGAGGTTGGGTTTAGAGTAGACCCCAAGAGTAGATAGATACAGAAATAAAAATTATACAGGACATTTAACAAGTTGAACGCTACCAAGTTCCCTTATTCTTGTCACACTAAGTATACAAAAGAAAATTTTGCAGTGCAATATTCACGAGCAGGGAAGTCGAAAATAAGTCAACCTGCATTTGAAAGCGTGGGTTCGATTTCCAAATTAGCCATAGCTTATTTATCTGTGAACAAATATAGACCATTGAAATATTTCAACCCAGATTATAAAAGAATAGACACTTGAAGCCTAGTCAAGTGTCTATTCATGTATGCATATCGCATACACGGGGATCGATTGAAGATTAAAGCTATTACATTATTACTTCCAGTATATATTAGGTAGACTTTTATTCAACTTATTTATTGCTCGAGAGAAGAGAGGGGGGAGGGTGTGTGTGTATGGGGGGTGGTAAGGGGGGAGAAAGAGAAACAGATGGGAGATAGTATTGGAAGTGGAAAGGGAAGGGGAGGAGAGCTCGATATAGAGGAGATATCGAATGTAGGGGTGGCGAGGAGGAGGGAGACGGAGTCACTTAGGGAAGAGGAGGTTATATAGGAGGGGGAGAGGGGCCTAGATAAGAGGTATGGGTTGTGCTTACCGGGCACAATAAACTAATTCATAATCATCTCCATCATCATGCACCGTTTATGTTTCATACAATAAAACAAATCCCCCTCCCCCTTCAATATACTCGCATGATTTCTAGGCCTCGTGGCCGTAGAACTCGGGGTGTAATTATACGGTGACATGAAAGTATGCCACTTACGACAGAATTACTACCGCCCGCGGTGATAGATATCCGATAATAATTATGTTAGCACAATAGAGGTTATCCACTTTACGCTGGTTCCCGTAGTATTATTCATTCCAACCAATTCAATGCACAACCTCGGAGTTACCTGCATGATTTTGGCGGGATATTTTGAAACAGTCATGGTTGCACAAGCAGGTACTGTTTTGAAAGTCCAAAACAAGGTATAGCATTCGCTGATAGGATATGCAGCTTTATAGAACACGGATAATCTAAATAGGCCATTCTATCCTTATGGTTATATACCCTTGCTGTGTCCTCCCAGCAAAATAGTGTTATGATTGCAGACCAGATGTGCGCCACTTTTTAATCCCTTAATTTTTGGCTTCTGAACAAAAGAGAAATCAAAACTTACAATTTGAAATGATGAGGGATTGTAGTTAAAGTAAATGCCTACCAAAAAGTAATTTCCCCCTTTATGTAGTAGATAAAGGGTGAGAAACAGACCATTATCAGAAATAATGGGCGTGTTGTTCATGACTAGTGAGATGTTAGTTGGTTTGAGGTTGAGACCCCGATAGGGGTCGAAACCTCAAACCAACTAACATTGAGCCAGTCATGAACAACACACCCATTATTTCTGGTAATGGTCTGTTTTGAACCGTTTATCTTACATATACGGCGAGCAAAATTAAATTGTTTGCATCAAAATATGTATATATAATTGTTTAAAAATAAGTTTAATGCCAAACTGTACTTTCTTGAATTAAAACACTAACACCTCAGACGCCAGCATTATCAAATCAATAATAGTTATTGATCTCAATTTACATTTGTATTTGAAGTGGTTTGGTAGGTTTTTAATCCGCTGGAGTGTATTCACCCCGTGACCGTTGTTATTCAAATGATTAGTGAATAATGCAAAGAGTTGTCAACGTTTGTTCTAGGGTTTCAACACCATGAAATTTATATTTTAGACAAATGTGAGTAACCAGATATTTGAAACACTTAGTAACGTGTGTCCAATGGTGCTCCCCGTTATGGGTAGGTCACAGTAAGGCTTTGCACTCCCAGCCTCTTGACTTGTAATGAGTACCGCAGGTTAGTTGCGAAGCTCCCCTGGTCGGGTAGTATCCCGGGGTTCTTGCCTAGTAGCTAATTAGCATGGACCGTTGAGCGTTTTTGGGTTGGGCAAGGATAAAGACAGATTCCTTCTAGAAACTAATGGCAAGTTTATATACATGTACTGAGTATACATTCAACGAAACGGTTACTTTTCATTTATGAGTATTACCTCGTTATGCTAATTAAATTTTTAATTTGCATAAATTTAACTCTCTTTATTAATTGAGCACCAGTGGTATTCTATAAAATAGTATTGTTAATGTTATACGGACTGCAGTATCCCTCTATAATTTTCTCTTGCCATGTAACATTTGCATTTAAATTGAGCTGTAAATGCATTTGTTTTCTAAGTCTACCTGAGACTAGTAACGAACTCAGATTCTACATGTATGTTGTGATCCTTTCCATAGTGTTTCTAGAATGGCCATGGTATTCCTTTTGTTTAGCTCGCAGCCCGAGACCGTTATCTTGAGCTATTGTGTTGATAATGGTCTCTGGGCAGCTAGCCACCTCCATTACTCTAGGTAATGGTGTGGGCAGCGAACCTTAAACAAAAGAAATACAATGGATAATCTGTGAATAGAAAAGGGCTAGACGTATATTACGATATAAAATTCAAAATCAATGCATCAAATTTAAAAAACTGAAATAGCAAACACAAATCCAGGTTAATTCTGCAAATTGTGATACGTCATTTGTCTTGATAGCTCAAAGTTTGTAGCCATGGTGAGTCTTTGAATGAAAAAGAAGCATTTTCGAAACTACTCAAGTCAGTGTACCAATACATACTCTACATGACTGGTCAAGGATGACCCGCGGTGACCAGTGACGACCAGGCACTCTACCAGCAAACACAAAAAAACGTTTTAAAAACGTTTTAAATAAGTTATATTTTGGCTTTTGGTTTAGGTAAAAACGTTTTAATAACATTAAAATGTCGGGTTATATAAAAATGATAACGTTTTAAAACGTTTTGTATGAAAGCACACTACAACAATATTTTTAAATGTTTTCAAAAAATGTTATTGTAAATTATTTTTGCAAACATTTTTGCCAAATATTGTGTCAATACTTAAATAACATTATGTTAAAATATTTGAACCCAGCAAACACAGAAATGTTCTTAAAATTTTTTTTCAAAACCTTTTAATAACATTTAAATGTCGGGTTATATAAAGGTCATGAAAACGTTTTTAAAACGTTATTGAAAATATTTTGGGCAAACATTTTTCGCAAAATATTTTTTCAACTCCCAAAATAACATTCTGTTTAGAATGTTTTGTATCAAGTTTTCCAGAATGGTTTTGGAATGTTATTAAAACGTTTTTATACCCTTTATATAACCCGACATTTTTGTTTGCTGAGCAGTAGATTATCAAAAAATGTTTTTTAAGGTTACGAAAACGTTTTATACTCTTAATATACCCTTTATATAACCCGACATTTAAACGTTTTCTGACAACCTTTTATAACCTTTTGCGAATGATGTCGAAAACGTTTTGTGTTTGCTGGGTAGCTACAAAAGCAAAATTTTCAATGGGTTTAGATGCAACCTTTGAATGTTTTTTTTGGGGGGGAGCGTTGCGCAATGGTTAGGGTACTTGCCTTTAGTGCATTAGGTCCCAGGTTCAATTCCCGGCGGTGGTGATTTGCTGTGATATTGACTTGGAAAAAAAAAGTCTGAAATTAATTGGCAACATTGGGGGTCTTTTTCATTCAAAGGGTCACCATGGCAACCAATTTTTGGCTACTAAGACAAATGAGGCATCAAAATTTGCAAAACAAAATCGGGGTTCCTTTTTCTATTTCAATTTTTGATGCATAGATTTTTTTGAGTTATTATCTCATAATAGAATGTATCATTTGAACTCAAAAGAAAACTTACTTTGCAAACTCTGGCTACTCTAGAATAGAATATCTTGTCAATATTCATATATTCTTCAGCAATCTCACGAAAGAAGTAATATATATGATCACCCTTAACGATAGGTTCACCCACAAAGTCCGTTGAATCACCTGAATTACACAAAAACACATCTGAGCTCTTTCGCTTTTGAAGGACATCGAATTGGGCTATTCTAGTTGAAATCCGTGCACCCTTATGGAATACATGACCTTAATCAGAGCTGAGACACAGAGGGTGTAGATTTCAAATGGAGCCGCCCATTCAGGTAGCCCTATTTGATATTCACACTCCCTGTGTGAAAACTTCACACCGTTAAGTCTTCCATAGGGGTGTATGTATTTCAACTGGACCAGCCTAAAATGGCTGCTCTACTGGGCTATCTCAGTTCGCACTGAGTCAGTGCTAATGAATAGCAAGCAAAAACCTTTTTAAAAAACAAAAGAATGAGACAGGACAGGAAGAAGGAAAAGAGACAGTAGCCTTGAGACAAGGCTACATTGTTAGATTAACTGCTGATATAATTAATTCATGTGTGGTGGAAGGTATCGTACATGAAAAAGACGTTTCGGAGATTATTCTTTAAATGTACCTTCAATTTGTGTCTTTTCGTCTGCATCTGTTTCTATGGATACCGTTACCATTGCGTCATCTTCGTCTGTTGAAAAAGTACCATCGACCATAACATCAGCACGCAATATGGCGTGCCTTGTGTCACTATTGGGTATATCGGGAGGTGCTGTAGCTGCTGCTCCAAACACTCGACCTGCAATTTGAAAACAGAGTGGGGTTTAACTTAAACATGTTTAATGTGTTATTAGTAATTTATTTAGAAAAAAATAGTTAGTACGAGAACAATATTTCCCATGGGAGAACTGTCCCTTCACCTTGGCTATCGCCACTGCACCCCTGTCCACTTACAATGCCCTCCCTCTCCTCCTCCCTACCCCTCTCTTACCAGACACAACCTATGACATGTTCTATTAAAAAAATATATATGCACCTGCTATACTCTTCCAGAAGTATGCTCCACTGCTTGCTCCAGTAAAAATAGACCATTTATTTAGGAACTTAATCCCCTTACCGTTGAAGCTATTACAGAACTTCATTTCGCAAACTTAATTTTTGCACGTCATGAGCACACACAAAAGCTTGACGTTTGGAACAGAAAATTATTTTAACCTAATTCAATCAGTATTTTCAACAACATGTGGTGTGTTTTTAACCAAACCAAACTGAACTCCAATAATTGATCTTTTAACTAGATAACACATAAGAAGTAATTTTGCAATCTATGAGGAAATGTGGAAATTATTGTTCTTAAATTGACGTAATTTCGTTCATAATTTCATTATATATTTTCGCGTTCACGTCTACTTCTAGAGGCTTTAATAACAGAGTGCTTATGAATAGTTAACCCTCTGTAATCCTCTAGACGTTGAAGTTTGTGCTTTTGAACCGCATTTCGCAAACTCTCTATTACTTTCTACATAACTCGATATCACCCAGGAATCACAATCATAGTGGCGTGTGGCGTTTTAAAAGCTTTTTCGAAATGAAATTGTTGGGCAGTCTTGCGCCTCACAATTTCCAAAATGCAGACCACGCATGCAATTGGCTTCCTTCTACATGGTTAGGTTGCTGAAGATACCATATAGAGCAAACGAATTTGAGCCATACATCATGCAGTTATTGTTAACTACATGTATGCACACAACACAGGGGCACTCACAATAGGCAATTGTAGCTTGTAGCGCTGTGTTGTAGATATAGGAGATGAACTAGTTAGAGTCATATATGAAAGAGTATAAAAGCCATGGTTTTAGTACTTGCTCTGTTTCAATTACTTATTCTTTTCAAAACATCTGAATTTTCAACCCGGTACAAGCTTTAATAACGGGGGACCATACATTTGTATCAAAAAGAAATATACCATCTATATCCAAACTCCCGTGCTATTCCAATGCACATTTTGCTTCACCGGGCTGCCCTGGTTTGGTCGTATTTGCAAGAGGGGTGTCACGAAACCGTAATAGGTACAGATTTAGTACTTTCTGTCAATGAAATATGGTTTATTCTCTACATGTCAATCTTTAAATCATTAGCATAGTCCTTATAATAACGGGAGACCGCCTTGATGAATAAATGACAGCAACTAGTGAAAGATACACCAAATACATTATCGATAGTTGGGTTAATATTATCACGTGGTAATAAATTTGCATTGGACAATCGATTACTATAATGGTTTAGTACTGCATATCTCGGTTTAATCTTCACTAAGCGGGTTTATGGCTGGAAAGGTCACGCGAATTTGCCGTGACATAACTGCACTATGAATATAACAAACCCTTACCAGCTATGATTGACAATGGCTGATCTGTTCCTCTAACGCTAGTCACCAAGCCTGGAACAGGGAATCGAGAAGTACTTCCACCGGTATTCATCTCTTCTTGAGGTGTACACGTTTGGACCTATCACAGTAAAAGTGCAACAATTATGTAATTGTATTTTGTTCATTAAAGATCTAATCCAAAACTTATATTATTATTATCGGTATTTTATTTTTTTCACATATCGTGGCCAAACCCGGGGGCCAAACGGCCAAATTACATGTAAAATTACAATTTGAACATACTTATAAACATTAAAAATATTAAACACTTTAAGAACTTATAAAAGACATCAAAAATTGCATCAATAGGGAAAAAGTATTAGATCAGAAAAGCACCATATTGCACACAAATATTAATTTAACCAAAATACTATTGCACTTTGAAAAACATCAAAATATACTTAAATTCAAAACATGTCAAAAATATTATAACAATTGCACCAGACTATAGAAAGCAATCATGGCAATGAAGAACAATCCCAAGAGGAGATTATTGAATTTAAAGATTAACAAAATATGGGATAGGGCTCAGCCGAAAGCGCTCAGTCCTGGCACGGAATTGGGAGAAATTGTGGGAGTTGCGCAAATTGCGACCATGACTCTCAAGTCTGGTAGGAGGGATTAATGACTGTGTTTGTTCATTTTTAGGTAGCTCTTCAGCAAACCTACGACAGTGCACCACCCTCCTATCAGACAGGGAGTCAAGTTTACAGTTGAGCAGCGCATCATGATATGAACTGTAATCTCCTCCCAGGATTGTTCTACAGGCTCTTTTTTGAATAGACTCAAGGTCTTTGGATTGTTTAATTGAAATACTAGAATGTCACACAACACTGGCGTACTCGAGAATCGGTCTAACATAACCACTGTAAACGACACTCAGCTCTTCACTATCAAAGCCAAACCTCTTGAGGGACCTTAGCATAAACAACCTCTTATTGGCTTTTTTAAGCATGTTATTAACCTGGGTGTCCCACTTGAGGTTGTCCTGAAGATAAATACCAAGGACCTTAGCTTCCGTGACGTATGACAGTGGTTCTGCGCCGATTCTCAAGTCGCCAGCCTGGGGCTTATTTTTACTGAAGCATACTTGGAGGGCCTGACATTTGGAGGGATTTAATTTGAGCAAATTACCCTTGGACCACTCAGTAAACTGATCAAGATCAGATTGTAAAAAGCTGGAGGGTTGCGATCCATTTATATTCTCTGCAAATGTCAGGTCATCCACGTATTTCCAACAACTAGAAGTGGAATTTTTAGCAGCATCGTTTATGAGAATCTGAAACCGAGGGACCGAAATCTGGGACCGAGTTTTGTGCCCTGAGGTACTCCCCCATGAAGTGGAACATAGTCTGAAAGAGTGTCAATAAGCGAACACATTGCTGCCTATCATGAAGGAATTCACAAATCCATGGAACGATGGACCCACGGACTCCCAAGCGGATTATCTTATCAACAAGGATGGTATGGTCGACCAAGTCAAACGCTTTGGAAAAATCCGCACTCGCCTTGTTGGCGCAATTCAAAAGGAGTAAGTTTGGACAACTCAAAAATAGTGTAAAAGTTGCCAAAACAAAATTCATTTTAGTTATCCGAACTTAAAAATGCTGAAAAAACTTTGTTGGCATTACTTAAAAAGTTGATGTAAGTCGTTGCGTCAACTTTTTAAGTAATGTCAACTTCTGAATTCAAGTTCAGGGAACTTAGAAAATAAACAAGGTTCAAAGAACCAATTAGTTGAGTTATTGTAACTCAACATGTAAGTTGATGTAACTCGTTCATATTAAGTTACTGGTACTTATTGTTTTGAGTTATTCCAATTTGGTACTTTGTTACTTAATTCACGTAATTTGATCATTTTCTGCACAATTAGCAGTATTCAAATATTTATTTTTGTAATCAGTGCAACATTTTGTTTACTATAGCACACCTCTAGAAAATTATGCTAACCTAGTTTCATTTTCTGAGTTGTAACAACTCAATAAAGTAAGTGCAAATGAGTAAGACCAACATAATGATATCGAGTCAGCGTTACTCAAAATTGTACGCGTTGGCATTACTCGGAAAGTTGACGCAACGACTTACATCAACTTACTGAGTAATGCCAACGAACAATTTCTATGAGTGCGTAAGTATGGCACGCCACACCGGACAAAAAACGGCGAGACTTAAAAAATGACGTCCAGTTTAAAAATGACGCCGAGAATGAAAAAAAATGACGTCGAGAATGAAATGATAACGTCGAGTTTTAATATACGACGTTGAGTTCAAAACGATGACGTTGAGATTGTAAAACCAATGCCGAGTTTGTAACGCCGAGTTTCTTCGCGTCCAGATTTTTTTCGCGTCCAGATTTTTTCGCGTCGAGAAGCGCCCTCTATAGTTTCTGATTGACCATGTTGACATGGTCCAAATAGCTAGTCATTTTCAATATCTGCAATGGCGGAAATAAAAGAATATGGTGAGTGTGGCAAATCTTATGAGTGAGATTCAGAGGACAGACATTGATTCCGAGGTTAATTCCGTGGAAAGACTAGGAAGAATATGGTAGAAGAGCATTTGTGTAATTAAGTTACGACCTTTCTAGCTGTATACTCGCCATAGTCAGTTCAATGGAATGACTCTTATGTCGTGTGAAATTTAAATAACCAGCATAACATGATATACATGAATTATCACTCAAATTATTGTAACAGGTAGGCCTATAAATTTCATGTTTTGTCTTATGTTGCCTCCATACCCAATGTGTCTTTGTTAACCCATTTTGACCCTACCTGCTACCCATACCTAACATTACATCACTGACCTTGCCCATTTCCTGTCCTATCCTTGCAATTTGACCTGATAACCATGGTAACCCACCCCATACTATGTGCTTTTTTCATGTGCTAGGCAGTTCTGCACTGACCTCCACCAAGTCAAGACCATGCTGGATTCAACCATAGATAAGGAGACACTATCACTATCATGGACTTAAACAAACACGCATAGCAATTACCTACAATGAAACATGAACAATATACTGCCAATAATCACAGCTCAAGTGCTATCTTTATCATTGTTGTTTCTTTCAAATATGAATAATATTAGTAAATAATCAATAAATTGCATGGTTTATAATAATTACTAGTATTGAGATATAATATATACAGAAAGACTATAGAGGGCGCTTCTCGGCGCGAAAAAATCTGGACGCGAAAAAAATCTGGACGCGAAAAATATCTGGACGCGAAAAAACTCGGCCCGTTACAAACTCGGCGTTGGTTTTACAATCTCAACGTCATCGTTTTGAACTCAACGTTGTATTTTAAAACTCGACGTTATCATTTCATTCTCGACGTTATCATTTCATTCTCGACGTTGTTTTTTATTCTCGACGTCATTTTTTAAACTGGACGTCATTTTTTAAATCTCGCCGTTTTTTGTCCGGTGTGGCGTGCCATACGTAAGGGAGGACAGTTTTTATGGTCTACTTAGCTCAGCAATGCTTTGCTGTCTTCGATAATGGTTCATGTACGCTAGAGCGTTCGATAGGAACAAGCGAACAGTATACGAATTTGCTGATATCTATCGGAGCGTTCAGCAGAGCAGCAGGATTATAAACACGGTCGATGGTAAAACCAAAATCAATTTCCTTTGTGTTCAGTAAGTACATAACGACCCACTCATCAACTACTCAAGTGGTCATTAAATAAGCATGTCTCTGGTCGTGTCTGCGCTTAATAGAAATTAAATAATATGTGTAAGTTTATGTTTACATAAAGTGGTGTAATTAGGTTTCAAGGGGTTGTTAATTCAAGCATGGTCGTAAAATTGATTCGATCGATATTTTGGTCAATGCTTTGTATCGGAGCAGAGTTGTCAATTGAGCGGAGCCTAAAAGAGTTTGCTACAGGCTTTAATGGGTTTGGGCTTTGATAAAAGCCACGCACCTCTCCGATACAATGAGCTATCGGAGACAGCAAAGCATTGCTGAGCTCAGTAGACCATAAAAACTGTCCTCCCTAAGGACCACCGTTCCAACATTGTGACTTCCTTCTGCGCCTTGATGCAGATGGTGAAGAAGGCTAACAAGGTAATGGGATGTCGAAACACCTTTAACATTGCCAAATTGGCGCTCATCAATTTTATGCTGAATATCATCGAGGACCCACCTCGCAACAAAACCTTCGGCAACTTTAGCAAAAACAGAGCTGAGTGACACTGGTCTCAGTTTTTCAATAATGGGGGGTAGTTGCTTAGGAATAGGCACAACTATTGCTTGTTTCCATTGTTTTGGAACTTTACCTTCTTAGTAAGAACTATTTAATATATCAGTCAGGGGCACACTCAGTTCATATGCAAACTCTTTTACTAACCGGGGAGGAATTTGATCAGGCCCCGCATCTTTGGCAGGCTTCAGTTTACCAAGCTCAGCAAAAACCTCCCATGGATACAACTGAGGAGGTTTTTCAGCAGGTAAGTAAACAGGCAGATGACTAAAATTTAAAGGGTCAAGACCCTCAGATACCTGAGCAAACTTGGTATTGATGGCATTAGCTTTACCTCTCAAGTCAGAATCGTCAATACCTGGGATGTCCATGCTGAGCTTAGTTTTACTGGAGTTGGTAACAACTTAGACACCTCTAAAATAACGAATCACGCGAAAAACAAGATGCTGCGTACCATGCTACTTAGTGGTAAAATATGGAAATAATCATGCAATCTTCGTGTATTATGTACAGAGCAAACATTAATGCTGACTTAGGGTCTTGTAGTCCAAACATCTTGTGTTTATTACGATGCTATATTGCTTGACAACTATGTGTTTAGAGACACGTCAACAAAAGAAAATCAAATCACGACGAAATTCATTCAATATCCATTAATTTCGCCACATGTTCATTATATTCATTTAAATTAATTGCACTCAAAGATATGACCCGTCAAACAATGTTCTTTTTTTAGGTGTTTAGATATAACTTACATCACATTTCCAGCAAGTCGGATTTACTCCACTGGTGCCACAGTAGTACCAATCATTATTATATTCTTTGATGACATTTACATAGTTGAAGCATGTACCAGGCGGCACCTACATTGAATAAAACAGGAACACAAACTTATCAACACAAAATTTAAACTCACTCAAGAGGACAGTTCCCTCATTCCGATGGAGTGACATTGTGCATGTGGTGACATCGGCGTCACACAGATGAGAATCTTGCAGTGTACTTAGGTATATCGACCTAAATGATGGATAACTGTATTAACTGGATAACTGGATTAATTGCAGTCAGTGATTGACATTTCCGAACGCAGCAGAAAATCAGCGCAGGACACTTTCTTTCCTGAAGGCACCAATGTCAACAATGCCTAGAAAAGTACCGACATTGTCTGCCATTTTCTGGGATTCCTTTTCTCCGATAAAGGCACCAGATGAATTAACCTGCCTTTCACGCGCTACTAACCAATCTCGGGCTGGGGGAGGTTGATTGACAGGATCGTCAGACACAACCTACTTTCTTTATCTCTGTTTAATATCTATAGACGTAAGTAGAAAACTCACCACGGTTTATCTTGAAATAATTATATTAATGATAATAATAATGACATTCTAATTCGATATTATAATTCATTGTTGGACAGGGAGCATATGAACCCAAACTTTTTTTTTTTCATGTTGAAACAGTCGGCTTGGAAAGCAGTCAATTAAAAAAAACACAAATGTTTAGTCTAGGAACCCCATGTTTTAAAAATCGAGAATTACAGATAAGTCAAACTATTCCTTTTCTGAATTACTTGACTAAAGAATTGCAAGATCTATGGAAAATTAACATAAATGAGATGATTATATGAGATAATATGACCCACCGACGTCTGAGATGAGCATGGTATTCCCGCCGGTTCTACCAAGTCTAAGGTAGCTACTGTAACCTGTATACAACAAGAATGGCAACAAAAAGAATACGGTAATGATAAGTTTGAACCTATATTGATTGTATCATGTGCATTGTATGTGCAGCTGTTCATTAAAGTATGTTTATGTACTTAAATTTTTTATTTATTCATATTCATTTCAATATTGATTGATTTATATTAAGATCACATAAAAAATTAATTATTTATGGACTCAAAAAACAAACATGACAGACAATTAATTAGGTGATGGTCATGTTCTATACCAACCGGGAGATCATTTGGTTTTATTTGTAAAGAGTATCCCCTATGGAATTCTTCTCGTATGTATTTGATTCCCAAAGTAAAATGCCCAACCTGACGCAGACATGGGCATTATCAGGCACAGAATAACTGTTGTGGAATTCTTATCTTACACATTTAACTCCATGTTAAATGCCCGACCTGACGGAGACAGGAATGGCATCCGCGCTATTGTAAAGGCACATGATTTCTTGTGGAAATCTTATCATTAATATTTTTAATAATTTGATTCCATGGAGGAATGCCCAAAGCGTAGACGGCCTATAATAATCAGCGCTAATTGAAAGGCGCAAATATCTCTTATGGCATTCTTATCTTATGTATTTGATTCCATGGACAGTACGAGTATACGACAGCAACTTCGTGACCTCTTTTGTTCAACAAAGGTTTTTGCAAAGCAGTCAGTAAGCGAAACAGGATGTAGCTTCTGCAGACACCGAAGGGGGCTGGCATTTTCTTCGGAAGGGGTCACAAATATGTCGGTGACCGGAGTCAATTTTTTATGACCCCCTATCGCGGGCAAAAAATTTCACGACCCCCCTATCGCGGGTCGAAAAATTTTATGACCCCCCCTTCCAACTACACAGACTCAAGAAAAATTATTCATTGCCGGAACTAAGGCGCGGAGCGCGTCAAAACTTAAAAGTGAAGAAAGTGTGTGGAGCGCGGTAAAAATTTTATTGTAAGTGTAAAGAAGGCGCGCGGAGCGTGTAAAAATTGTGCATAGATTGTACGCACATTTCGACTGCGAAGTTAAAGAAAATTTTTAGTCACCAGCCCTTAATAATTCTATAACCCCCCTATTTTGGGTGTTAAAAAAATTATAACCCCCCTATTTTTGTTCTGAAAATTCTATGGCCCCCCAGTATTTTTGGGACCCCCCCCCCTTCCGAAGAAAATGCCAGCCCCCCCTAAATAATGAAGAGAATCTGCTGATAAATAATAAAGCTTCTTACCGGTGATGTGAGGGTAGATAACTCATAAGACATGACATTCCCCTTTTTACCAACAAGAAGTTTGCTGTTTGTTTCATCTATATGAAACACCTGCGCATACTCGACATCGACAGAGTTTATTGTTACTGCAGTTACTATGTCTGGAATGAAATGAAAAGAGGAGGATTTCATCGAGGGATCAAAAGAATTAAATATACAGTATCATATACCAAAAAGTAATTACCCCCCCCCCTTAATGAATGACCATTCATGATTGTATGCCAAATTTGGGATGTGCAAACAAAGCAGAATCATATCAATTTGTAAGCGTTCTTTTTAAAAGTCATAGTTCATTGAATTTACAACCGCATGACAAAATGGGCGAAAATAGTAACTTTTTGCACAAGATTTGCTATTTAAAAGGAATTGACCATTGCTCATTCTAGTGACTCTAGTATATGGACAATATAAGTGTGGTTTTTCATTCAATGACATATAATTTGAAAAAATATTGTAAGGAACACTTTGCGTTATCTGTTGATCTTATGGTGTTTTTTAGGGAAAAGTGATAGCTTTCGTTTGATATAAAAAAAATTCTGATTCGATGAAGGAACACTTTTAAAAGGTTTCGACAAAAATGCACTCAACCGTGTAGTGTAATCAAAGACTGTGGTGGAGACATTCACTGCTTGTTGTTCTCTGCTTGTAAAAGCTCTTGGATGAAAATGTGTGCTCAGGTGTATCGAGGTGGAAACTGTGCGCATGATGGTTTATAAAAGAATCGTTTTTGTATAGAAACCTTTCCATATGTTATTTTCGCGCATTATGACACCTCATTTGCAATAGTTCCAATGTTGATGTCGCAGCATAAATTTAAATGAAAGTATCACACGATTTGAAAGTTGCAGCAAAATCATATTGCCCTGTAGCCATGGAAGAAGGTGTTTTCGGCTTAAGACAGCAACTGATAGGACAACGACGACGCTCTACTAGAGGACGTTTCAAGGTGTATGGTCAATTATTTTTTCCAATGTCATTCAAAGGTAAGTTTGTTGGATTTTATGAAACCCGGTATGAGAGTGTTTTAAAATGTGACTTTTGTTTCACGCTTAGGTCTTAAGGGGCATTCAGTCTGCGAGGACAAAATTGCATAGCCTTGAATATCGAACCATGTCAGTCATCAAGTCTTTCATGTTATTAATCATATTAACAACAGTTACAAAATTATCAATAATCTTCAATAAGTACAAGAGTGGAACGACGAAGTATATACAGAAAGCAAAAGAATTATGGTATCAATTATGTTCACCCCTGCATATCTTAAACGCAGACAAATATGTGACGTGTCATGTCAAAGGAGACACTTTTGGGCAGGTTATCAATTTTGAGGTTTTTACATATTTTAAATATGAAGATATTTTGCTCCACAACAACGTTTTCCCCAATGAAATCGGACATTCCTAAGCAAAGATATTGAGATTGTAAGTTAAGGTATTATAAAATTGGAAATTGAGATATCGTCCTTTGAAAATATTATTGACAATGTTGGAAATAGGAATTACCTATACAAGATGCCTGTTATATTCCGGTTCTGAAACTATCAGACAATATTTTAAACATTGATAACATCACAAATTCGCAACAAACCCAAATTGTGAAAAAATCAACCCCGGGCAGATTTTTGGCTATTTCTACATTTACGATCCTGCCCAAAAGTTTCTGCTTTTGACATGACACGTCACATATGTCAACACTAAAACAAGCAGCCAAAAGCTGTACACTTCAGCTCTGATTTAAGACCTCATTTTGTTAAAATTGGTTGATAATTAATGAAACGATGATCTAAAACCGAAGTAACGAAAAAAATTGCACATTTGTGTTCTAATCACTGAAAGTATGACACCAGTTTTAACTGCTAATCAATGGAAGCACGACGCTAGTTCTCTTGTTCGAGAAACTTTGTATACAAATCAATAGGGCATGTGTTGGAGCGAACTACAACTTTTTAATTTGCATCTTGTTTGGGTTTCTGGATCGTCGTGTCTTTAATTCTGGAACGATTTCAACTAATAAGGTCTTAAATTCGAGCTACAAAATGCCCGGGACAAAATATAGCTATTGGCTACTTGTTCCAATTATCTGTCTTTGTTTAGGATATACAGTGGGGGGGGGGTGAACATAACTGGTACCTGAATTGTTTGGCTTGCTGTATATTGGTTGATAATTAAAGAAACGATGATCTAAAACCGAAGTAACGAAATCAAAAGTTACACATTTGTATAATACGCGTATGTAATACGTGTCGGACCCGGTATGTAATGGCTGTAACGGACCTGAAATGATAAGCATCAACTCTTGACTAACCTGATACTTGTGTTTCTGCATTGTAAAGAACTTTGGTGGGTACTCTTTCAAGTTGTGCATAACTGCTGCCTACTACTAGTAGTGCTACAACATTTATGAGTGCAAACTCCTTGAATCGGTGCGATATCATCCTTGTGGTGAATTTATTTGAAATCTTGCTACTTCAAATCATGCTTTTAATCTTTCTGGGAAAAGAAAGAAAGATTTTAAATTCTTTTGATTAGAAACATTCATTCTATTGAAAATATTTTATCATTATATCATTTTCATGTTGTGGTTTAATGGAAATAGGTTATTCTGGCGGCCATTTTGGATGCCATATTGAATCGAAAAGATGCGAATGAGACAAAATAGGCACTACTCTGTTGATTCGAACCATTAACATTTTTTCATCATTAGGTCATTTGTATGCACCTATAGTGTGTTTAATGGAAACTCCTATTTGTCGCCCATGGACGCCATCTATAATTTTACTTGATCCGAATTTCTTACGTTTTTGAAGGTCTTGGCGTATATCACATAAAATTGCAAAGTAAATATCTAAAAGAGCCGTGTATACCCCCAGTCTAGAGTTATACATTATACACAACACTTGGACATGTCTAAACATAACCATTATGCCAAAATATCAGAATGTTTGCAAAACATATCAACCAAATTCATTATTGGTACCAAATCCCAGTTCATAGTAAAGTGTTTTACAAAAAATACTCAGTATTATAAGGGCAAATCGACTGCTCATTGCCAGAAGTCGGTAAAGACAATAGCTGCCCTGTGAACATTGCGCAATTTATGCACAGTATATTATACTCATCAACACACGGCAACTACACATGGCAGCTATTGCGCTTACCCATTTTTGGCACTGAACAGTCGAAATGTATGACGAAAAATACGTACTATCTCAAATAGTCAATGTTAATGATCTCCTTCTTTTAAATTATGATTTTAATACGATATCAGTGCTGGACTACTAACTACTGAACAATAACTTCCTGATAAAATACAGACATATGTATAAACAAAACGCTTACCTTAAAGGCACGATACAATATTGAACTACTATTTTAACTAGTTGAATGAATAATATTGTGTATAACGTGAATATGGCGACTATTAAAATGTGTAACTTCCTTTTAGACAGATTCATACAACACAATAAAAAAAACAAGAAGAAGTTTGCTATGGTCTGCTGAATTTGAATAAGCTTGTTAAAGTGGTGACTTTTACTATGTTAAAGTTCATCGTCATGGTAGATGACTACGGTTATCGTGTGTAAATTACAGGGTATGGCATGCAATGTTTTATTATAGAAGTATTTATTATTGTTGTAGTAGTAGTAGTAGTAGTAGTAGTAGTAGTAGTAGTAGTAGTAGTAGTAGTAGTAGTAGTAGTAGTAGTAGTAGTAGTAGTAGTAGTAGTAGTAGTAGTAGTAGTAGTAGTAGTAGTAGTAGTAGTAGTAGTAGTAGTAGTAGTAGTAGTAGTAGTAGTAGTAGTAGTAGTTTAGTAGTAGTTGTACTAGTTGTAGTAGTAGTAGTAGTAGTAGTAGTAGTAGTAGTAGTAGTAGTAGTAGTAGTAGTAGTAGTAGTAGTAGTAGTAGTAGTAGTAGTAGTAGTAGTAGTAGTAGTAGTAGTAGTAGTAGTAGTAGTAGTAGTAGTAGTAGTAGTAGTAGTATCTTTTCTAATTTTACAAGCCACAATTTCAATATAGTATACAAAATAGTGGACAACCTTTACATCGCTCTGGATTTTATTATTTTAATATTTATATCGCGATTTTGAGTTTCATAGAACATGAATATTATAGTATCAATTTATATGCCCACAAATTAAAACACCTTATTTACACAAATTAAATTGAATCCATATTAAAAAACAAACAAACAAACAAACAAACAAAAATCTTAAACTGTCAGAAATGTGTCATTCATGTAATACAGTCATCATGGTCATGGAAAAAGTTTAGAATATTCTTTATTTTGGTATCAAATGCGAGGACACAAATTAGTATCTGTTGATGTATCTGACAAGTACTAGTATATATTTTTAAGCAGTATTAAATATTGATATCTTAAGGGGTACTACACCCTGCCCAATTTTGTGCCAATTTTTCCATTTCTCTCAAAAACTATAGCGCATTGATGACAAGTAAGATATGTATATTATAGGGGCAAGGACTACAACTACTGCACTGAAATTTTATTTCAGCACAGACAACAGTTGTGGAGTTACAATCAAAAGAGGAAAACCACTATTTGATCAATAAATCAATAACTACTTGCCTTGAGTTGCTGAATTTTCAGTGCAGTATGTCCCCAGTAAACACAAAAACGTTTTAAAAACGTTTTAAATAAGTTATATTTTGGCTTTTGGTTTAGGTAAAAACGTTTTAATAACATTAAAATGTCGGGTATTATAAAGGTCATGATAACGTTTTAAAACGTTTTGTATGGAAACACACTACAACAATATTTTTAAATGTTTTCACAAAATGTTATTGTAAACTATTTTTGCAAACATTTTTGCCAAATATTGTGTCAATACTTAAATAAAATTATGTTAAAATATTTGAACCCAGCAAACACAGAAATGTTCTTAAAATGTTGTTTTTTTCAAAACATTTTAATAACATTTAAATGTCGGGTTATATAAACTGACGGAGCCTTTATGTGCATACATAGATAGATAGATACATAGACAGATATATAGATACAACATTCCCCTATTTATAGTAAGATTACAATATATCTCTTTAAGGACGAAATATTGAAGTGAGTAAAATTCACTTGGTTTTGTCAAGCCAAATGGGAATATTAAGATTGTGTGGAGTTTACTACTATTTTCAAGGATATTAAGAGAAACAATATTCAATCTTATATTCTAATTTGCATATAGGTATTTGATATTTTCTGAGCTGCTCCATAAGCATGATAAGTAACCATTATCTTAGATTAGTCATTCCTTATTTGGGATTCACATAGCATACACAAGACAAGATAATTTTATTTTCCATAATTCATAATTTTATTATGTGTATGAAGATTTGTTCCTATTTGATTATACGTGGAGTTTTCTTCTAGAATACCCTGGAATACCAGTACCACTACCATTAATTATGTTGATGTGTAAAAATAAGTACATGTAGTTCTAAGGCCCTCCTGAATTTTCCGAGTTTCCACAGTTATACAGTATCATGGTCAATTATAGAGGGCAACATTACACACATTTTTTCAGGCAGTAAGTGAATGGTGCGTTTACAAAGAATACTATGTGATTGAATGGGAGAGCTGATAATAGGTTTTGTATATATTTTCAAAATTATTATCTCACATACTATTTTGGAAGGGTTGAAAATAGTTTTTAAAAACCTGACCCGAAGAACAATATATATTGGGGCAGTAAATTATAGTGTAAAAGACATGAAGAACAATTCACCGGGCAGTAGATTATATAGTTACAACAGTCAGCCTGCAAACTTCAATGTTGCAACAAATGTGTGTTGGAGAGATAGTTTATGCCAAAATGGTGTTTCATCTATTTAAAGAAGCAACAAAGGTAGACTCTTCACCAGAAAGCTGTGTTGTGTTTGCTGGTAACATTTGTGAAATCTGACAAATGTAGCAGAAATTATTTCATCAACTCTCATAATATAGCAGTATACAACTGCTTCATTTATATAGACTAATAACAGCAGTAGGTAGATTTTTCATGAACACTGACATCGGAAATAGCTACTTCATCAACACATCGATACCAGCAGTATATGACTGCTTCATCAACACTTATATATCAGAAGTAGAGAGTTCATCAATTCGAATATTGGCAATTTATATAGCTACTTCATCAACACTGATATCAGCAGTAGATATAGCTACTTCATCGACATTGGTATCAGCAGTAGATATAGCTACTTCATCAACGCTAATATCAGAAAAACGCTAATACCCAGCAAACACACACAAAAATGTTCTTAAAACGTTTATTCTAAACGTTTTTAAAATAACTTTTAAATGGCGGGTTATATATAGGTCTTGGAAACGTTTTAAAAACGTTATTGTAAAGAATGTTGGCAAACATTTGTGCGCAACATTTCTTTCAATACATAAATGACATTCTGTTTAGATTTCACAAATGTTTTTTGAGTGCCAAACATGATATACCCTTTATATAACCCGACATTTAAACGTTTTCTTTAAAACGTTTTGTGTTTTGTAGTTATCAACACTGATAACAGCAGCATATTGTGCTTCATCAACACTAATGTCAGATTAGGCCTTTAAGTGTTCGAACAATTTTTTCTGAGATTGTAGCCTTGTTGTGTTGAGGAAGATGAAGTAGAAGAAACCTTAGGATAACATTCACCGGAATATTACCTTAAGAGGAACTACACCCCTGCCCAATTTTGTGCCTAATTTTGCATTTTTCTCACAAATTATAGCACATTGGTGACAAGTAAGATATGTATATTATAGGGGCAAGGACTACAACTACTGCACTGGAAATTTAATTTCAGCACAGACAGCAGTTGTGGAGTTACAGTCAAAAATGAGGGAAAACCAATATTTGATCAATAAATCAATAACTACTTGCTTTGAGTTGCTGAATTTTCAGTGCAGTAGTTGTAGTTCTTGCCCCTATAATATACATATCTTACCTGTCACCAATGCGCTATAATTTTTGAGAAAAATGCAAAAATAGGCACAAAATTGGTCTGAGGTGTAGTACCCCCTTAAGGATTCGGAAATCAACAATTGCACAGTATTTTGTGGGATCTGAGAGCACATCAGACATATCGAATTACATTGTAATACGAAGAATGCCCTGATAATATCAAATAATTTTTTTTTTTAATTCGCGATATAATACACATTTCATGCCAAATTATTTGATATTTTTTATATTTTTCAGATTTAACAGTCCCCGAAGTAAACTTAATAAATCTAATGATATGTACTTAAAGTGTATGTAGCTGGGATGAAAAGCCGACCATCAATTAAAAATGTTGACCTTTCACATTGAAGATATACATTTTTTTCCCCAAAAGACCTACTTTTTTGGTGCTTTGGGGGAAAATCTATAGCTTCAGTACGAAAGGAAAAAATCCATTATAATGGACGGCTTTTCATCCCAGCTACATACAGTACATGTCATTAGATTTATACAATTTATACAATTTACTTCGAGGACTGTTAAATTTCACAAATATCAATTTTGAATCATTTGCCATAAAATGTGTATTATATTGCTAATTTCAAAAAAAGTCTTGATGTTCTCTCAGGTCCCACAAAAATGCGTGAAAAAGTCGCTATTTGAGCCCTTAATGTTATGCATGTAGTTATTCGTAGCATATGGCCTACATGATGTACTATTGATACTTGTAGGCCAATGGTTCATGGTTTGTTTAATTTATTATAAATATTGCAGGAAGCGCATTTCCGGGTTAGGTTTCCCAATGAGCTTTTAGGTATATAAGGGAATTGTAATGAAAGCTTGGATACCAAAACCTATATCCTACATAGACGACTCTGGTAGTGTGTGTGCCACATTAGCTTCCTCATAAACGGGTACTTTTAAGTTTCAGGATATGCCAAACTAACCATACAATTGAACTTTGATAAGCCGAGGTAAGTTTTTGATTTTAAACATTTGCAAGATGGTATTTTAGAAGGGGATATGAAGATAAAGATAAAATGAGAGAAAGTAAGAGAGAACACATGAACAGAAACCAACTTGCTTGTGCAACATTAACGTATTTGCATGTAGTACGCCATAAACTAAAGTCATGAAACTGCAATTAAGAAAGTTAACCTTGGAAAAGGGAAAAATGATTTAAAGGCACTATCAGTGATCCAAGAGAAAATGCACAAATATTTATTTTCTTACGAATAGCTTGAAAGTGAAGGATAAGTCTATAAAAATGTATTTAAAAAAAGGTGTTTCTACATAGAAGAAAACAACACCAAGTGCGGACGTTGTTGAAAATGTATTTTTGCACTATTTGTGATCAGGCCCGTAACCAGGATTTATTTGGGGGCTGATTTTGAAAACGTGGACCTTTTTTTTTTCAAAATTTCGACCTTTTTGGATTAGGGGTGGATTTTGAAGAAACAAAAAACAATTTTATTCGCTTGCTACGCTCGCATATGGGACTTTTTGGGTCAAAAAAAGGGACTTTGGGGGCATTTTTGGGATCCCCCAGCCCCACACCCCCCCCCCCCCCTGGTTACGTGCCAGTGCCTGTTTGTGATATATTGACTCTGTCCAGCAAGCATGTGACGTGACTGTGGTTCCTGTATGTCAACTGTAAAAATGACAATATCTCCCATCTAACATCTGGTTGGAGGGGACACACACTGTGGTTCCTGTGTGCCCACTCTAGCATGATAATTTTTCATGTTTGTGTCTCCGATTAATTCTGCACCCCAAAATCTAATAACGAGATGATTTTAACGTCCTCTTTTTAGGTTCTAGTTTAATAGATATTCATGAAAAAAGCTGATTCGGACATAGAATTTGCGAGTTGCGCATACTTACGTGTATTACAGCCCCCATTGGCTACTGTGTTGTAAAGGGGCTGTCGACAGCCACAAAATGCAATCTGAACAATATCTTTGACAGATGACAAAATCTGCAATAAAGCGTATGCACATGATGTAGTCTCAGATTTCTGATGGTATCAAAATCTCAACGTTTTGGAGTAAGATGGGGGAACTTGAGGCTGTGCATCACGAAATATTGCCTCTAACTTCCAAAACATTATTAATTTTGTTAAATAGTTACACTAGGGCGGAAGATAGGTCAAACTATACTTTTTCTGAATCCTAATAATGAGAGAAATACAATTAGATGATTTTTTTTATCCATATTCCCTAATTTTTAAATTTGAGGCCTGTATTAGTGGCCATTTTGGAAATATGCAAATTAACATTGTCCCTGTGCTCTTTTTTGCCCTTTTTTATATGTTGTTCGGGATTGTGTTAAGAGTCACTAGCAAGCAAAAACATTGGTGTTCCATTTTTGTCTAGGTGCGCCCATTTTGGTACTTAAATTGACTCGTGTATTATTGTAGGTTCACCGCTGAAGATATTGATTGCATACAGCATTTAACAAAAAAAAGTATGTTACTTGAATAACATGTGGGTCACTGTTTAAATTACAGATATACCAGGACAACTGTCACTAAAAATGGCAACATTTGAGGAAGTCAAACCAGTATTGGATGAGGCACTTCAGTATCTCAAAACATGTAGTGATTTTTCTACACCGCAAGCAACTAAAGCTCTGCAGGCAATTGAATGGTTAAAATACGAGGGTGTGTCATATTTGGTGACTCAAAGTTTTGGTCAGCTGTTTGGTAGAATATTGGGTGGACTGAGTGGTTTCTTGGAGAGAGAGAAATGGGCAGAGGATGGATTTGCAAATTTGGAACTTGTGTTGGGTGCTTGTATATCCTTAACTGATAACTCCCCTGAGCTTGGTGCCAAGTTAGGAACGTATGGAAGCATTCCCTTACTATTCTCAGCCCTACAGAAACTTGAAACATACTTTGAACAAAACGAAGAATTTAGAATTATAAAACTGTTGACAATATCTATCTTCGGTATTCTTCACAACTCAATACGGTTGAACTGCAATAGCAACTGCAAAATTTATCGTGATGCACAGGCAGTTGGCATCTGTAAGAAATACCTGAAGTCACAAAATGCGCTAATCAGTACTTTTTCTCTGATGATCTTGGCATATGTCGTCGATGAATCGGAAAGTGGTATCCTTGCAACGTCAGATGGGGGAGTGGCTATTCTTGTGCAGTGGCTGCAGGAAGCAATCAATTCCGACAGTCATAATGCAGCTTTTAACTGGATAACTGGCGATGCAAGTGAGCTTCTTGATTGTTTGAATCACCTAGCAATAAATGACAGCAACAAACTTGAGATTGAGAAACAAGGTGGTATTCCTGCCATAGTACGTATGTTAGAAGATGATTTTAATGAAGGGGAACAGTGTGTCGCTGCTGAAGCTGTGTGGAATCTGGCATTTGTGAAGTCGATCAGGACATCACCACAACTTCAAGAGGCAGTTCCATGTAAGTATTATGATCTATTTGTAAGATGTTTAAGCAATTTTCATATTTGCAAAGAATGTAGACAATTTTATGCTTATAACCGTATCATTCCCAGAGGGATTGTATTTTTTTAACTTAGACCTCTGAGTTTTCTCCAAAATCATGTAAAATTAACACATTTGCAGCATAATTGAGTCATTATTTTTATTCAGCCAAAAACCCGCTAGCCCCCTGGGGTTGTAAGTTGAACAAAATGGACAATTTTGCTGCACAGGAGTCTCATGTTGTTCCGCCTTTGCATTCAATAGGAAGACCACCCGCTATGTAGAAGTCACTTCGAGACCTACTGCCTAAGCTGTTATGGCAGCGATGAGGTGGTCACGTGCGTATTTATAAAAGCGCATGTATAAATATACCCAAAGTACACTGATTATCAAATATGTTTTACTTGTTAGTGTTGGATATACTGAGGAAATCTACTAACAGAAATCTCCGAAAGATCAGTGGCATTGCCTATTGGGAAATTAACGACAACCGACATGAAGACTTGCCTACAAGAGAAAGCACTCCTCTAGACGCTTCGCCATCATACGAAGAATCCATGAAGGAACCAAAGAGAGCTGCAGCAAACACCGTCAAAGTTATGATCAGTTACCAGTGGGATTTCAAACACATTGCTTCAGAGATCAGAGATGACTTGGTCAACAACGGCTACAGAGTATGGATGGATGTCACTCATATGCGTAAGATGTTTTACTTTTATTAATTGGTATTGATACAATGAAAAAAATAAATTATAGGCAGGTCAGCAGCATTCAGAGCTATCAACCATTCAGTGGACTGCAGGCAATCCTTTTGAAGGGCTCTTGTAATAAACGACTCTTTTCAGAGCCACCATTTCTGAAGGAAGAATAATAATGAAGTAAAATAATGCACTATTTATCAAGAAGTTAGATTTAAGGAAAATCAATTCTAAATTGTCCGAATTTTACTGCAGGAAAATGAAAAAAATATTAAATGGTTGCTATAGCTCAACATTTGACCAATTTACACATAATCATTTAGTAACATAGTACATTTTGTGCGTGTATTTGAATATTTTACTACCAGGAGATGATATGCTAATCTCGATGGCAGAAGCTGTAGAGAAGTCAGAGATAATTCTCATGTTCTTGTCAGAGAGTTACAAGAACAGTCAAAGCTGTAGAACAGGTAATTGGCTTGCGTGATTATGGGTCGGTTCCAGTTGTGATGAGTCGTAACTCATTTACTTAGTACATGGTCACGATACTCAAGGCAATCAAACTATTTTTTTCTCTGGACTCTGGACTAATTGCAAGATTTTTTTAACTACAAAGCATTTCTATGAGGTCCTAAGAACACCATACGGAACATGCTTAAAGTCCTAAAAATCCCCGTAAGAGGAGGGCCTTAATTTGCATAAAACCAAAATGTCTGATTATAACATAAAAACCTAACACTTCCGCTATATGAAATTTCAAGATATAACAGTAATGGATATAAAATTTCAAATTTTCGTTCGTCGGATGTTTGACGAAGTGACCAGCTCTAATGACGTCACTATGTAAACAACGTAGCGGTATAAATAATTAATTAGTTAATACGAAATATGGAGATATCCAAAAGTATGCTAATTAGAAGTTCAAATAATCAGAATACGATAATGGAATATGAGTGGACACTACGAATGAGCCGTAAACTCGGCAAATTGTATGCTGAGATACAGTGCAAAATATGTGTGAAAGTCGTATTCATAGGTGTCTCAATTAGGCGCGACATGTTTCTCATTTGATAGCGTTTAACCCAATCAATAATCCTATAGACTTCTCCGTAGTCCACTTGCCCATTTTGCATACTCTGGCTATTACATTTAAGCATAAAACTCTGATTTATATTGATTTGTGTGCAACTGATAGATTTTTACATCTGTATCTGATCTTTTCAGTCACCGCACTCCCTCTGTTTGTTAGCTTCCCAAGTGGACTACTGACTTTGCCTTGCGGTTAAGATTTTTAACACGGGACTCTATGGAGAGTTAGGCCAATTTCTGGCCTAACTAAAATTGGCCATGATGTAATGCATCTTTAAATGGATCTGCCTTGTGATTGGTCGCCCATATCTCGCTATGGTTTAAATCTTCCGGGCCCGCGCCATTACCATTAACTACACCGTACACAACTATCTGTGGTATTTGCGGCGCTTTTGTGTTGACGCGAAAGTTAATCTCTCATCAAACATCTAGCGCGTCTTGTACTATACCATGCTTAGTACTTGTGGTTAATGGACTGATAAACAAGTATGCTTGACAGTGTGTTTTTAGAGAGCAAAGTCCCGGGCAAAGTTCTGCTTAAAATTCAAACTATTCCATAGTCGGATTTTCGTGGTTCGCTATCAATAAACTGGTAGATTCCAAAATCAGAATTGTTCAGTATTAAAATGAGCCATTATAATTATGCAAGATAATGTTGCATTCAATTACTTTTATTGTCACTAATCATCTGATATTCTTAATTCTTTATGACCATTTTACTATTGAATACTTTAATTTTAATAAACATCAGTATAATTTTGAGTTCAACGAAATGGGTTCATCATGACTAATAATAACATATATTTTTAATAAAATTCGAATATGGCATAGTCTAATAATCCTATTGCTGTAGAAGATAATAATCTTCTACATATAGAATCATTAAATAGCTCTAGTCTTTGTATTCTTTGGCTAAATCCTGTTCAAGTGGTGGGTTACAATTGCATTGTAGTTTGTCTAGGTATGTATAAACAATAAACAATGAGAGGACATTCTGTTGACTTGGGGAGGATTTGAAATGACCGCCAATTATGACTTTATTACCAGCAATATGGAAAAAGAGACACATGTAAAAACGAAAAAAGGGTACCATTTTGTTGAAGGACCAGAGTTCAACAAACCATAACCCCGCTTCTTGATATCGTTTGAAGTCAAATGATATACTATTTTAAAGCTTATGATGTATATTTTCGACCGGGGGCCGAGTTTACGGCTGATTCGTCGTGTCCAGTCACATATATTTATGTAAATGAGTTGAAGGAGTTACGTGAACATGTACAGTATATCTAGGAGATACTAATTCCAAGATCTTTGGGAGATACTGAACTTCACATCACACAAGAGTTATGATGGCTAGACTTTCAAGACTGATTTCAATACAATTTTAGCCTGTTTAGGGGGTAAGGGGTATCAAGGGGTCATAAACCTTTTTGTTGCCGAAATAGGGTAGTCGCAATCTTTTTGACGCCGACTTTTTGGTAAATTTGGGACCCCCCTTCCGAAGAAAATGACAGCCTCCTTACTTGAAGAATGTTTTTTGTTGTTGTTGTTTTTTTAGTTTTTTTTTTAAGTTTTTTAGGTTTTTACTTATTGATTTGTCACTTATGTGACAATACTGTAAATGAAAGTAGATTGTAAATGGTACACTCCTGTTTCATTTGTAGAAGCAGAATATGCTTACAAACTGCAAAAGAAGGTCATTCCACTCCTTGTACAAGAAGACTATAAACCAGACGGATGGCTGGGTATTCTACAAGGAATGAAGCTCTACTACAAGTTCTTTTCTGATGATCTGACACAAACAGAAATGCCCTTACTCTTGACAGCTTTGGAGGAATTGGCACAAAAAGGAAAAGCACATGATGAGCATGATGGTAAGAATGATGAAAAGTTTTTTACTTTGTAATTTATGCTTATCAGTGGCGGCGCTACGGGGGCAAGGAATATTTTTCTTGCCCTCCCCCACTTTTGAGGCAAAAACCCCAAAATCACGTCAATTTCCACTTTTTGCGGCAATTTTGCGCAAAATTTGTAAAATTTTGCCCCCCCTCTGAAATTCACCTTGCCCCCCCCCAATGCCCCCCGAAAAAAATTCCTGGCGCCGCCACTGATGGTTATACTATCGTTTGATATTATACGAGTATGTCATGTACATCTCAAAGTTTTGTTGCTATAATAGATATCAGTATCAGTTAACCTCTCCTCCATGAGTCCTGCCATAGCAGATATCGCAGTGAATATCCTCTCAGATGTCAGATTTACTATTACCTATTTTCGTTATTGAATTCTTGTTATTCTAGGCCCAATTACAGCCACACAATCAACAGGAATACATGCTTCACCCCCACCAAGCTCCAAGTCGTCTGTTCGCAACTGGACTGAAAACGACGTCCAGGATTGGCTGAAGAAGAAGAAACTAGGGGACCTTTGTGATACACTGGATGATTTGGAAGGTAGCCATCTTGAAAAAATGTACGAAAAATACTGTAGAGATCCAACTAAATTTGAAGACGAGTTGAGGTCGGATTACCAGATGAGTGGCAAGCTGTGCCTTAAGTTCACAGTTGCCCTAGAAAAAGTATTTAAGAACTGAATTAGCTATTCCTTCTGATAAATGGTACTCATCACATTCCAAAGGTTACAAACCTATATAGGGGCTATTGGTAGGATGTAAATATTTTGCAAGTGACAATGAAATATAATAACATTTTAAAACGTATCGTACGTTCTTTAAAGCCATATTATAACATTTGCTGAGGACGCCCTCAATATTTTTCACAATTCTGTTGTTTTATACGATTATATTGTACTTTATCAAACCAACATACCCTGCAAAAATCATGCGTTTTGAATAAAACGCAGTAACCGTCGTTTTATTATGACGATGGAAATATTAGTCCAACGCATACGCGATGTTCATAACACAGTACGTACATGGCGTGCGGAATGGTGATCTACACAACAAAGTCGTCCTGTAACCGACGGAGTGATACGGCGACATCGGCGCTGGTAGTAAATTCCAATTTTCTTTGCTTTGCCTTAGTAGTTCGGTTCAAAATTAAAGCAATAATGTGTGATTTGCATAATGATTTGCTGATCCCCTTTTAATTTGGAGCCAAACAAATGAGGTATCGAAGAAAATTGCAATTTCATTCCAGCGCCTACAATGTGCTATTCCAGAAATTAAAGGCACCCCCCCCCCCTAAAGAAGACATGGGATTCCCAAAAAATTTCCACAATTTTTTGCTCTGGGAATCCCCCCCCCCCCCCCCCCCCTCCCCATGGTCATTACTTTCACAACCCTAAAGAAGACATGGGAATTCCCAAGAAAAAGACACCTTCTTATTTTAGGCTTGGGAATTCCCAAAAATGTTGGCAAAAACTTGCCTGTCTTCTTTAGGGACACTTTGAATTTCCAATTTTTTAATAATTTTGTTGTCAAAATGGCAATTTCTATTTTTTTTATTTGAATAAAATTTTTGTCTGGAAATTCCCAAAAAATTATGGTACAAACCTACGTGTATTCTTTAGGGGGTGCCATTAATTTCTGGAATAGCCCATTAACATGATTAGACTGCCAACACCATTTTAAGATTGGCATTTTAAGGGTCTTTTTCTGTATTTTCAGACAAGATTTGTGATCAATTCTATTAGTGTATTTCTTCTATTGTTGAAGACGTCTAAAATGAGTACAAGACACCATTGCTAAGACATGAACTTCCCGAAACCTCTTCTTGGATACTAGTCATTCAAAACACAATGGAGTTTGACACACTGGGTCTCGTCTTCTTAATATTGAGAAATATTGGTCTGCATATCCCTTTAGACCAACCCTAGACTATGAAATAGTCGATTTTTGATAAATAAAAATATGCTATATAATCATTATGAACGCATTCAGTTGAACTCGATATTATACTGATATTATTTTATTACATCAAATACTAGTATGAAAAAGTTTATAATTATATTAACAGTAAAGTATATACGTAGGCTTATTAAATGCTTCATATTATAATGGCACTTCAATACTGAACAGTTCTATTTTTGGAATCTACCCGTTTAATAATCGCGAAAGCCCGATCTAAAAATCACTTGGGAAGCCAACTGTTGATGCCATTTACCTAAATCAAAGTTTGTTTAAGTGTTGTGTATGAGCGCCCTTGAAGTATAAATTAAAGCTAAAAATAGCCTGCAGCCCAGCATGTAATTTGGTGCCGAATTTGGCACTGGACTGCCATGTTGAAAATTTGATAGTAAAGTTGTTGATGCTCTCGGAAAGAAACCAATCTTTTACCTGATTCAACATAATAAAAGACTTCGATGTGTAGAAGAAACCAAGTGCAGATACTAGTAGTAATAAATAAGACAAGTTTCATCTTATAAGTGTATCCTTTTGTGCACTGATTTGTCATTTGAAGTCAAGTATTTGGTTGTTGGATGTGAGTCAAAAGAGTACCAAGCGTCAGCATAATTAATCAGGGGATCATCCAAGTTTGCTCCTACACCAACAAACAGAGGGAGTACGGTGACTAAAAAGATCAGATGTGAACATCTATCAATTGTGCACAAATCAATTAATTAAGAGTAAGCACAATGGGCAAGTGGACTACGGAGAAGTCTAGACCAACCCTCCAGGCTTAACTTCTTAAATTTGCTTTTTTAAGAAATCGGACAACTTTGTTTGCCCAGTATTGTTTGTGGGACTTGAGAGCTCATCAGACATATCGAATTGTATTTTGAGTACGAGGCATGTCCTGATGATATCAAATAATTCTAATTTTTTGGGAAAGTATTAAAAGTTGATATTTTTATATATAATAGTCCTCGAAGTAGTCCTTTATAAATCTAATGATAATTATGCAGTTAAAATCTATGTAGCTGGAATGTAAAACAGACCATCAATTGAAAATTTCGACCTTTCGTACTGAAGATATACATAAAGATTCCCAAAAGACCTAAAATCTGTATGTCTTTTGGGGGGATGTATATCTTAAATACGAAAGGTCAAATGGACGGCTTTCCTCCCAGCTGCATACATTTTAAGTACATATCATTAGATCGATAGAGTTCACATCGAGGACTGTTTAATGACAAAAATATCAATTTTGAATAATTTGCCATAATATTTGAATCTGAATTTGTATTATATCGCGAATTTCACAAAAATCTAAATTATTTGACATCAGAATGACATTCTTCGTATTCAGAATGTAATTCGATATGTCTGATGTGCTCTCTTGTCCCACAAAAATACTGTACAAATATTGCTACCCGATCCCTTAACTAACAAAAATATGTGGCATGATGCATAATAGGCGCGATATTAGAATGCCTGATTTGATGTATGGAATCTTCCAGATCATACCTTGTCCTGACCACAGATCCTGCCCTGACTCTGCTTGTTTACTTTTCTCAAATTTACTAATCAAAACTCTTTGTATAGGCCTGTATTATGATGCGATCTGATCCAATCATAACAAAGTTGGCATTAATGACATCATCATACAGGCAAAAATAAGAAGGTATAAGAATATGGACATAACGTTCATAAATGTCAACCAAGAACATATTCATAGGTACTCCGGCCGGAATTTCAACATCACTTGCCTTGGCCTACTGAAAAAGATGGTAATAATTCAATTTTTATAATTGCCGATTTTGGTCTGAGTGCATCAGATCATGTCACATAATGTACCAGGCAGGAAGCAGGTTAGATGTGTCAATGTTCTACTTTTTCTGTTATATTTTCTGACCCTATATGAATATTTCCAGTCCTCGGTCTCCTTCATCGGTGCCCAATGTCACTTTATACGTAGAAGAACATACTCTTGGAAAGAGAAGCCCAAGTATGTTTTGATCTATGGAAGGTGAGTTCCAAATTACATGAGCTACTGATGAGAATATTCCATTTTATTTCATAAAAATCCTTTTTGGGTACTCAGGCTACGCGCTACACGTCACTGATATTATTTGAACGGCGTGCGAAATGAATGAAGAGTATTATGACGTTAAACGCCAAAAGAGGAAACCGAGATCAAACACAAAATAACCTAGCTGAAACCAACAAATTAATTTCTTTGCAATATATTTAATTCTTATTTCAAGTTACTACAAATCAAATTGATAATGTTTAAAATGTACTCACTGATTAAAGACGTGTTGTCGACCGACCAGCTCGCAATCAACTGACCCAACATGGGTGGGCAGTCTTTGCCGAGCTGCAATCCAGGAAAAAAGATAGTTGGAAATGCGTGCCCTATCAAAAAGTACAGACTCCCCTCTATATCTCACACTTCCCCACTCCCCATCTTTCAATGTTGGAGGGCTCACGAACAACGTGGGTTGGTCCAACATTGAATTGGGGGAGCGGGAAAAGAGATGTACCAAAAGACAGGCAAAGTGTGCCAACCTTTTTTTTCCTGGATTGTCTGAATCAAATCCTAAATATTGCATCAGTTTTCCGTTTTTAGTCAATAACTCTG
This sequence comes from Amphiura filiformis, assembly GCF_039555335.1. NCBI lineage: Eukaryota > Metazoa > Echinodermata > Ophiuroidea > Amphilepidida > Amphiuridae > Amphiura > Amphiura filiformis. Next base: position 24,956,143 of record NC_092642.1, read on the forward strand.
GAACGAAGATAGGGCTTTACGATAAGTAAAAAAAATAGAAAAATATTTGTTTATTTAGGGAGTGGTCATTAAAAACATCGCTAATGCCAGGTTTTGCGTCATGGCTTGAGTCTGAAATTACGTGAAAACGTTTTGGCAAAAAAGAAAGAATGACTTTTAATTGCAGTATTACATCGAATTGCTTCTAATGCAAATGATAAGTAAAAAGAACTGAATGAGCAATTTTCAACCAGCTATTATTACCCGTATTTGGCGGTTCTCGGCTGTCGCGATTACCTGGCTGATGGTGACTGTACTCACCAAGTTTTATGCCCATAGGACAGTTTTGACCTCAGATGACCCCTTGTGACCTCGAAATGACCTTCCAAAAGTTGGCTCTAAATGTTGACTACCCACCACGTTTCATGCCCATATGACAGTTTTTAGTAATTTGACCTTGGATGACCCCAAAATGACCTTCCAAAAATTTGACTCCAAAAGGTGACTGTACCCACCAAGTTTCATGCGCATACGACATTTTTTACTAATTTGACCTCAGATAACCCATGGGTGACCCCAGATGACCCCAAAATGACCTTCCAAAAATTTGACTATAAAAGTTGACTGTACCCACCAAGTTTCATGCCCATACGATAGTTTTTACTAATTTGACCTCAGATGACCTCTGGATGGCCTCGGGTGATCTTGGCCCACTAACTGAAACAAACTTGTTCTGTCTGAGGTCCAGATGCACCCACCCACCAAGTTTGAGGAAAGTGCGACCCCTAGTCTCCGAGAAAATAGGCGGAAAACAGTTTTTACTAATTTGACCTCGGATGACCCCTGGGTGACCTTGACCCACTAATCGATACAAACTTGTTCTGTCCTAGGTCAAGATGCACCTACCCACCAAGTTTCATGCCCATGTGACAGTTTTTACTAATTGACCCCTAGATGACCTCTGGTGACCTTGACCCACTAACCAATACAAAAATTGTTCTGTCCTGGGTCAAAACGCACCCACCCGTCAAGTTTGAGGAACGTGCGACCCCCAGTCTCAGAGAAAAACAGATTTTACTAATTTGACCCCTGGATGACCTTGGGTGACCTTGACCCACTAACCAATACAAACTCGTTCTGCCTGGGGTCAAGATACACCCACCCACCAAGTTTGAGGAACGTGCGACCCCCAGTGTCCGAGAAAAGAGGCGGACAGGCAAACAAACAGACAGATGGACAGATTCTGGTGAATTATAGTAAGATTGCTTCCGTATTATAGATAGGGCAATGTTACGTATGTCTATATAAAAAACATCAATGCGGCAATTATGGTGATATTTGTACAGTGCCGTAAAATAAAGGTAGAAATAGAGAAAAAAAGACGAACAATGGCAAAGATTAATAGAATGACAAATATAATATGATGAAGAATATTGTAGAATGATAATAATAAAGAAAAGAAAAAGAAATATAAATATATTCAGGGGCTCGAACACGGGCAGCTACGCCTGTGTCATATGCCCTAACCATTGCGCCACAGAGCTCTGTATCTTCAACAGGCTTAAACTATAATATAATTCTATTCAAGATGCATGTATATAAATATACGCTCTACAGACGATATACAGTCCAAAAATCACATTTTTACGGCATTTGTTTCATTAACTCCACATTTAGTTTAGTTTTTGTCCGGAATAAATGACATCGGGACAAAATTGAACGGTATACACGCCGTGAAGAGTAAAGAATTTTAATATAATATTACTTTCTTTTCTTTTACAGACGTGTATATCGTTCGTTTTTGTCCCGAAGTCATTTATCTCGGCCAAAAACTGAACTAAATGTGGAGCACAATGTCACCCAACACCTGCCATATGATAAATATACAGTTAATGAAACAAATGCCGTAAAGGTCTGACTTTTTGACTGTATATCGTCTGTTGAGCGTATATTTATATACATGCATCTTGAATAGCATTATATCATAGTTTAATATTATTAATATGAATTTCATAATTATATTGATATGAATGTGAGCATTACTCCCTGAACATTTGGTGGCCATACCTATTATGGTTTTTATTTTATAAGCCAAAATATGAATTTAGATGCATATTTTTGGACGAATTATCATAGCTTTAAACTACGAAAATAATCGGCAATCATATAATATTCTTTTGACTTATCCCTTTTTTCACAATAATTTGTATTAATATGGATTTTATATATAGATATGAATGTGAGGAATATTCCCTGGAAATTCTGTGGCCATACCTTTTATGGTTTTATTTTATAAGCCAAAATATGACATGTCTGAGTCAAATCCTAAATATTGCATCTGTTTTCCGTTTTTACTCAATAACTCTGGAACGGGATGTTGTATTAACTTCATATTTCACACAAAAACATGTAAAAGATAGGGATTTAAGATTAGTAAAACAATTAGAAAAATGTATTTGTTTATTTGGGGAGTCATTAAAACATCGCTAATGCCTGGTTTTGCGTCGTGGCTTGGGTCTGAAATTACGTGAGAACTTTTTGGCAAAAAAGAAAGAATGATTTTAAATGCAGTATTACATCGAAATGCTTCTAATGCAAATGATAAGTAAAAAGAACTGAATGAGCAATTTTCAACCAGCTGTTATTACTTCAAATTAATGTAATTGCTCCTGTATCATAGATAGGGCAATGTTACGTATGTCTATATAAAAAAAACATCATCAATGCGGCAATTATGGTGATATTTGTACAGTGCCGTAAAATAAAGGTAGACAAAATTAGACGACCATTGGCAAAGATTAATAGAATGACAAATATAATGATGAAGAATATTGTAGAATGATAATAATAAAGAAAAGAAAAAGAAATATAAATATATTCAGGGGCTCGAAACCAGTCACCTGCGCCTGTGTCAGATGCCCTAACCATTACGCCACAGAGCTCCGTATCTTCAAGAGGATTAAACTATAATATAATGCTATTCAATATGTATGTATATAAATATACGCTCTACAGACGATATACAGTCCAAAAATCACATTTTTACGGCATTTGTTTCATTAACTGTATATTTATCATTTAGCAGGTGTTGGTTGACATTGTGCTCCACATTTAGTTTGGCTTTTGTCCGGAATAAATGACTTTGGGACAAAATCGAACGGTATACACGTCTTTGAAGAGTAAAGAAATTTAATATAATATTACTTTCTTTTCTTTTACATTATATGTATATCGGTCGTTTTTGTCCCGAAGTCATTTATCTCGGCCAAAAACTGACCTAAATGTGGAGCACAATGTCAGCCAACACCTGCTTTATGATAAATAATTATACAGTTACTGAAACAGATGCCGTAAAAGTATGATTTTTTGACTGTATATTTTCTGTTGGGCGTATATTTATATACATGCATCTTGAGTAGCATTATATCATAGGTTAATATCATTAATATGAATTTCATATATTGATATGGTAATCATATAATATTCTTTTGACTTATCCCTTATTTCACAATATTTTGTATTAATATGGATTTTATATATTGATATGAATGTGAGAAATATTCCCTGCAAATTTGGTGGCCATACCTTTTATGGTTTTTATTTTATAAGCCAAAATATGAAATTAGATGGATATTTTTGGAATTGATTCAGACAATCCAGGAAAAAAATAGTTGGCACACTTGCACTAAACAATGGATATGCGTGCCCCTATCAATCATAATTGGAGAGGGGAGTGAAACATGCATGCAATGTACATACTCCCCCCCCCCCTATATCTCTATCTCTATCCTTTCCCCACTCCCCATCTTTCAATGTTGGAGGGTCTCACGGACCTGTTGACAACGTGGCTTGGTCCAACATTGAATTGGGGGAGCAGGGGAAGAGATATACCAAAAGACAGGCAAAGTGTGCCAACCTTTTTTTCCTGGATTGTGGTTTAGTCGTCAATGCGCCGACTCATAAATAAACTACACCAAAAAAGTTTCTTTATGGTTAGGAAATGTACCCACTGTTAAAATCTAGCGACTACTTTTGTACGTTTGCTAAATAATCGTATGCGAATGATTGTCCTGCGCATGTTGACACCTCAATCACTACCCTACGACACTCCTGAGAAAAGATATGAATGTTTAAGTAACATGAGGTCGAAAATTAAAATTGCAAAGAAGCCTATTCAATGGTTTTAGAGCTGATTCACTGATCGAAGACGGTTTCATTATTCCCGCCTTTTCAATTTGAATTTAAAGCATTTTCCTTGATGCATGTTGGATAATTCTTTTCTTATTGTGCAGATGAATGATCAAAAACAAAGGTGAGTGGGTACTAAGACATTTACGTTTTGACAGATGGGTTTGGAAAAGGGATTCAAAACAGGTCATGATTACAGCAGTTTGGAAAATACTGTATGTTCAATATGTTCCCAAAACAGAAGGAATTGAGACACTTAAGTGGCCCTCCAGAAGCCCTGATCTTAACCCCTTGGAGAACCTTTGGGATCAGCTCAAGAGACGAGTCAAAAAGAAGATAAAGACAGATACAACTCTGGTGGGATTGCGTCGCATCGTTATCAATGAGTGGAACGGGATTGAGCAAGGTAACATTCGACACCTCATTAGGAGCACGAGACGCCGCGTGGCCGCTGTAAGGGAAGCCAACGGTGGACACACAAAGTACTGAAAGAAAAAGAGATTAATCTCAAGTGAAGTTGGAAGCCGCGGCAGTATGATGCCTGAAATGTGCTCAGCAAGTAAACAAAAAATGTTATCTGCATGGTTTTTTTGTGTTCTTTTATGCTGAAAACTCGAATAGGCCTTTTTGCAATTTTTATTTTTCGACCTCGTGTTACTTAAACATTCATATCTTTTCTCAGGATTGTCGTTAGATTTTAATAGTGGGTAAATTTCCTAACCATAAAGAAACTTTTTTTGCGTAGTGTAGTTAAAAAAGGTTAGGTTAACGAGGTCATGGAGCTACCTTCCGATAATGATAAAATCAGGTACGGAGCTCCATAACATCCGCCTCCCTTTTTTGAATCGACACATACGATTTGATTTTTTTTAATTAATCAACAAATTATTTTTATTATTATTATTATTATGTATCGTGAGGGTATATTATTGTTGTTGTTTTCAATAGACGTGTTATTTATGCACACATAAAAATTTAAAATACACCAATGAGGGCATTTACATTCCCGTTATGCTCTGTTGAATGAATCTATATCATGTACATAAAAATATGCAAATTTTATGTTAATGATGTCATATCTCTAGAACCATACATGTAAAAACTTGTGGGTAGGCCCTATACCTCAGATATTCAAGAATAATAAGGTCCAAAAATCCTATATCAGGGATAATTGAATAGTCGGGATAGGCGACTGAAACCTAGGCATTGGTGCATTGGTACGTATATACCACCACACCAGACACGAGCAAATCCTGTCTAAAAGTGTCTTATTTCTAAAGATTAGTTGCGCGTTCATGAGATGCTAATTTCTATTGTGTTAATTTCTGTGTGACAAACACGCATCTATTCAGTTCTCTCTCACTTCACTGGACATGGTGTATAGAAATAATCCCGGAAATGATAGCCATCGAGGTCGTGTCACTGAAGTTATGAAGATAATACAGGAAGATAATGTAAGATAGTAAAATGTAAACCACACTGGCTACCATGAACAACAAGGAAAGGCGCTAGGATCTGTGAATAAAATACGAGTAATTATGAATATATAAAATATGACCTACATTCTGCCATACTGACAATAGATCTTTGAGCCTAACTCTGGGGTAAGTTGTCTATTCTCTCGGTCGGGGCCACGTCACATCCAATCATGCATTGGCGTGAAAACAACTTATCGCATTTTTTTTTTCAGGGAGTCGAAGTGAAGATCAAATGTGAAAATTAATGTTCAGAATATTACTTTGGAACACTTTTAATGGAACATAACTGGTTGTTTTTCTTGGGTTTGCAGTTACAAAATGAAGAACAACACTTTTATGTTCAATGTTGAACTTCCCGTCTTTCATCATCCAGTTATGTTCTTACAGTCCTGGTGCAGGAGTCCTGTGAGCAGAGAATAGAAGGTGGAATGTTACACTTCAAACGATAGATTTTACTGAACTTGATTTCTGAATAAAATCTAAGCTTGAGTACACATTTCTTGGTGTTGTATACATTCAAATTTCTGAGTACGTACCACCCTTAAGAGCCATTTTTTCAAAAGCACCTCCACATTCAAAAATGGTACATTACAAGTGCATTTCAATTTTGATCCACACTTATTGGTATTTAGGTTTAGTACATATCACCTCAAATTGCATAAATTTGATAATATGAGGACTGTGTTCAGAAAATTTACCCCTTACAAAACTCAACTTCAGTCAGCGGTCCTTCTTTTTATCACGACTAGTGAACCTGTTTCTTTAGTATGACTAGCGGTCTTTTTTATTATGACTAGCGAACCTGTTTTATATTATGACTAGCGGTCCATTTTTCTATTTTAACTATTGACGCTTATGATGAACCTTTTTATTATGATTAACGAACCTTATGATAAATGAACACACACACACACACACACACACTGGTAATAAATTCCAATTTTCTTTGCTTTGTCTCAGTTGTTCGGCTCAAAATTGAATGGAGATCTGACAGTAAAAGCTAACATTTTATGGCAAAGAAATGCTAGTCTATTTTGTATGAAAATGCTATTATCTGGCTTTAAGATCAGTCTACAAATGTATCAGAACATGATATTAATTACATTAAACAAGGATACTAGGACTAGAAATAATTTACTTTTTGTTTTTAATATCGAATTACAGATACACAAGAACAGCTATCACTAATAATGGCAACATTGGAAGAAGTAAAACCAACATTGGATAAGGCACTTCAGATTCTCAAGACATGTGAGGATTTTGCCACAACAGAGGTGGAGGAGGCTCTTGTTAACATAGTGAATGCACACAAGAAGGGAAATGATATAACTAACAAACAGATATCACTGTATCTGGTTGACCAAGGTTATGGTCAACTGTTCCCAAGAATGTGGAATGGATTGTGTGGATTCCTGGAGAAAGGAAAATGGGAACAACAAGGACTCGAAAATTTGGACTTTATGTTGTGTACCTTCCATCGGGCATATATATATGGTAAAGTATGCCCTGAGCTTGCTGCTGAATTGGGTAAAAATGAAAGTATCCCATTGTTACTTGCAGGCCTAGGCAAACTTGAAATATACCTTGAAGATGAAATATACCTTGAAGATATAGATTTACATCCATTCATTTTAGGAATTCTTTTCTTCTCAATATCTCAATGTCACAGTAACCGCAACATCTACCGAGATGCAAACGCATTTGCCATCTTAAAGAAATTCTTAGCAGCAGAAAATAATGTTGTCAGATTTTACTCCATGCTGATCTTGGCATATGTTGCTGATGAATCAGAAAGTAGTATCCTTGCAACATTAGATGGAACAGTGGAACGCATTGTGGAGGCACTTCAAGAAGCAGTCGAATCTTCTGATCATTCTCACTGCGCGTTTACTGCAAGGCAGCTTCTTGATTGCTTGAATCACTTGGCCATAAATGACAGCAACAAACTAGTGATTGAGAAAGAAGGTGGCATTCCTGCCATAGTGCGCATGTTACAAGATGATTTTGATGAAGAGGAACAGTGCGTTGCTGCTGAAGCCGTGTGGAACCTGGCATTTGTGGAATCCATCAGGAAATCTCCTCAACTTCAAGAAGCAGTTCTATGTAAGTAATAATAGGCCCAGGTATTACATAACTGGTATGGATAGATATGATGATATTGTTAAAGAGTACATTAGGGTGTGGTGAAAAAAGTTCTAATCGATATTATATTTCATCTAGATCATAGTGCTGCTATTTAGTGAATATCAGAATCAGTTCCCTTTTTTTACCCAGACTGTGAATATTCAAACAGCACAGGGATGGATTTGGACAGTCAGGGGTTCAAACCTGACTGCGAACTACACTTTAAAACCCTAGTTCTAACACTTTTAAACACGTTAGGCGTTTAGCCAAATTGTTATTATTATCTACATGTACCTTTACAGAGAAATGTCTCATATTTTGATACATATTCTCCTACACATAACAAATCCGATAATATCAACACCGCCCCTATGGTTTACAAGTTATCACACTTTGAATCATCCTAAACACATTATATACATGTTGATGTTTGGTATCTAAACATGTCGCCTGGCATGTCGCTTAACTAAACGGTAGCATTTAGAGTAAACCAAAGAGACGGGTGTTGATCGCATTTTGGATATTGATGGAAAATGTTTAGCCATTGAACATTGAACTTGTTTACCAAGGAAAACAAGAATGTGTTTAATTGCTAAACACAGTTTTTGGAGTGTATGATATATTACAGTAAAACCTCGTCTACAAGCATATGTAGAGTGCTTCTGACGAAAGCTAAATTAATCCAGGCGCCATTATGGAGTTTGAGCAAATAAATTGCAGATCCAAGCATATACAAACAAGTATAATTGTAAGACCAATCTATTGTATTGCCATATTTACGCATGTATCGTATTAATTTAGCTTTCATCAAAAACAATATATAAACATCTCAAAAAAAGTAACTAAACCCCTTAAATAATGAGCATTATTCAAAAACGGGTGATTGTATTACAAATCTGTAACATACGTTGGAAGCAGAATTTATTTCTGCACACTTTGACACCTCATTTGTAGCAATTGACTAAATATTGACGTCACAGAGTACATTTAAATCAATGTAGCCCAAGATTTGAAAGTTGCAGTATGTATTATATTGATTTTGCATTCAGTGTAATGGAAGGAAATCTGTGTAATGATATCTGAGTGTTTTTGTATTGTAAAAATTTGTTATGTAATTGCAACTTTCAAATCTGGACCTTACTACATTAAATCGACCGGTGTTTTATTGTTTTCTGGGCTATCGTATCAAATGAGGTTTCAAAATGCGCAGAAATAAATTCTGCTTCCAACGCATTTTATAGATTTGTAATACAATAGCCCCTTTTTGAATAATGGCCATTATTTTTTTGGGGGGGTTAGTTACTTTTTTTGAGATGTTTATATGCTTGTAGACGAGGTTTTGCGGTATATCTTTTTGGCAAGTGTAGATATTGTGTTGATTTGTAATATAAATAAATGAGAGAATGTAACATGTACTGATATCAGAATTACCCAATGTATTGATACTTTTTAGTGTTGGATAGTCTGAGAAAATCTGCAAACAGAAATCTTCGAAAAGCCAGTAGCGTAGCCTATTGGGAAATCAAAAACAACCAGTCTGAGTTCTTGCCGGCAAGAGAGAGGACTCCGCAAGAAGCGCCGCCATCATATGAAGAATCCATCAAGAAACCAAAGGAAGCTACAGCAAACACAGCCAAAGTCATGATCAGTTATCAGTGGGATTTCAAGAACGTTGCAGTAAATATCAGGGATGATTTGGTTAACAATGGCTATAGAGTATGGATGGACGACACTGATATGAGTAAGATTGTTTAAAACTTGTTCTTAAATTGGTAAACATAAAAACAACGTAAATTCTCAAGCACTTTAAGAATTTTCAAACATTAGAAATCACCATCACAGATTTATTGGTATACTTGCAAATTGTCACTTTTTACCGATATATATATTTTTGGATGTCATGTGAAAGACCCACACAGTATTCCAATGCTGGGGAGAGTGAATGTGTCCTAATTAAAGGACTCACCTCTGGTGCTTGAGGCTCCGGGTTCGATTCCCGGCGTTTACAACTTACCGGGACATTGCTGGTGGGATATGAATTTAATTGGCAACATCTATGGCAAGTATATTGCACAATAGAACAGAAAAACCTGGTTTTTCGTCGATAAACCTGGTTTTTCAATCGAAAAACCTGGTTTTTCGATCGAAAAAACCAGGTTTTTCAAATCGAAAAACCAGGTTTATCAATTCGATTGTCAGAGTTTTTTGATACACTTGGTTTTTCGGCTGATAAACCAGGTTTATCAAAAACTATGACAATCCAATCGATAAACTTGGTTTTCGATTTGATAAACCTGAGTTTTTCAATCGAAAAACCAGGTTTTTCGAATTTGATTGTCATAGTTTTTGAGAAACCAGGTTTATCGGCCGAGAAACCTGGTTTTTCACTGATAAACTTGGTTTTTCAATTCGATTGTCATAGTTTTTATTGATAAACCTGGTTTTCAATCAAAAAACCAGGTTTTTCGAATTCGATTGTCATAGTTTTTGAAAAACCAGGTTTATCGACCGAGAAACCTGGTTTTTCGCAGATAAACTTGGTTTTTCAATTCGATTGTCATAGTTTTTTTGATAAACCTGGTTTTCAATCGAAAAACCAGGTTTTTCGAATTTGATTGTCATAGTTTTTGATAAACCAAGTTTATCGACCGAGAAACCTGGTTTTTCCCTGATAAACTTGGTTTTTCAATTCGATTGTCATAGTTTGTTTTGATAAACCTGGTTTTTCAATCGAAAACCAGGTTTTTCAAATTCGATTGTCATAGTTTTTGAAAACCAGGTTTATCGACCGAGAAACCTGGTTTTTCGCCGATAAACTTGGTTTTTCAATTCGATTGTCATAGTTTTTTTGATAAACCTGGTTTTTCAATCGAAAAACCAGGTTTTTCAAATTCGATTGTCATAGTTTTTTTACACACTGAATAAGCCATTATGAAATGAAGGGACCTAACAAAATCAGCATCAAGAGGGCATCAAATACAACTAAAATGGGAACTGAATTTACTCTAGCATGTATGGATTAATAAAATTAAATAAATTACTTGTTTTAGCATATTCAACTTTACTGTGTACCATTTTTTTATCAAAAAATTGCTGAATAATAAAGGCAAGCACGCTCCTAAATCTAGTTCATTCGCCCGTTGCCATGCGGCGCTACTGGAACGGCGACTGAAGGCGAAATTTCGAAAAGTGGTAGAGTTGTTTAGCGTGGCAACACTGATGAAATACCAGATTCAGGCGTGCTTGCCTTTATAAAATGGGGACGGAAAAAAGAAGAGAAAAGAGAAAAAGAAGGGAAGGAGAGGGAGAAAGAGAAGGGAAGGGACAAGGAGAGGGAAGAAAAAGGGAAGGAAAAAGGGAAAGAGAAGGGAAAGGAGAGGAAGAGGAGGAAGCAGGGAAAGAAAGAAAGATCGGAAGGAAAAAAAAAAGGGAGAGAAGGGAGATTTAACCCAAACATTCTCGGCTCACGCGCTACGCGCGCTCGTTATTTACCAAAACAAATAGACTCGCGTGCTACGCACACGCGATATTGCGATAAAAAAGAATAGGGACGATAACGACGTTTTAGGGACGATAAAGATGTTTGCCCCCTCGGACTGACAATGCTGGCTACGCGCCTGTTTGTGTATCTATACAGCACCCAGACCGGCTTCACAGATTCGGCGAGCAGGGCGCTCTATCCTTTCTACCTCGTTGATCACACCATGCCCGCGCGCCATGAAGTGTGTCGCCATTACTAATGGTTTGGAAATTCCGGTTTTTTGAGGAGCATTCGATTGTCATACAATGTAGTTTTTTGATAAACCTGGTTTTTCGAATTCGATTGTCATAGTTTTTGAAAAACCAGGTTTATCGACCGAGAAACCTGGTTTTTCGTCGATAAACTTGGTTTTTCAAATCGATTGTCATAGTTTTTTTGATAAACCTGGTTTTTCAATCGAAAATCCAGGTTTTTCGAATTCGATTGTCATAGTTTTTGAAAAACCAGGTTTATCGACCGAGAAACCTGGTTTTTCGCCGATAAACTTGGTTTTTCAAATCGATTGTCATAGTTTTTTTGATAAACCTGGTTTTTCAATGGGAAAACCAGGTTTTTCAAATTCGATTGTCATAGTTTTTGATAAACCAGGTTTATCGACCGATAAACCTGGTTTTCGCCGATAAACTTGGTTTTCAAATCGATTGTCATAGTTTTTTGATAAACCTGGTTTTCAATCGAAAAACCAGGTTTTTCAAATTCGATTGTCATAGTTTTTGATAAACCAGGTTTATCGACCGAGAAACCAGGTTTTTCGAAAAACTATGACAATCGAATTCAAAAAACCAGGTTTTTCGTTTGAAAACCAGGTTTATCAGTGAAAACCAAGTTTATCGGCGAAAAACCAGGTTTCTCGGCCGAAAAACCTGGTTTTTCACCGAAAAACCAGGTTTCTCGATCGAAAAACCAGGTTTTTCGATCGAAAAACCAGGTTTATCTACGAAAAACCAGGTTTCTCTGTTCTATTGTGCAATATACTTGCCATAAACATCTGTTATTAAAGTCAGACTTCCACTCTACCGATGGTGAATTTAGAATTGGGTAAACGATCCATGAGACTACATCCTTCGTCGGCCCTTTGTACAGAGAGCCATGCCTGTAAATGTATCTCGCAGTCAGTTTTGAAAAGAGTAGGGCTTTAACCCACAACTGTCTCAATCCGTCCCGGTGCTGTTTGTTACATAACCCAATGGAAATAAGCTGGAGTTGTTGTTTGTTAAGCATTTCAAATAATTAACAAACAAATTATGTTGTAAGCAGCCGGTTGGGAGGGGTGGGGAGTGAGTTTTTAGGCAAATGCTGCTGAGGGCATAAATCTGGGGAAAAGGGGACAGAGGGAGCATAGATCTGGGAATAAGGGAACATTAGTCTACAGAGACACTTTTTCCTTATTTTGCACATGTTTTCTTTAGTCTTTCTATTAAGTTCTAGCGAAGACGGGTAGGAATTCATATGCTTTTTATTAATATAGTTTTGTTATGGTTTTATGGTGTGTTGATATTTCATTTAGTATCAGTCGTATCCCTCAGGGCCTGTCTCCTTTGAAAGGATCAAATCAATAAATCTTTTTGATGATGATATGAGCAGGAAAGTTGAGAAAGTCTTTCTCAACTTTCCTGATATGAGTAAGATATCTCAACTTCTGCCTTTGACTCCCCCGGGAATATACTAGTACTAATCATACACAAAATGATACAGTCATGTTATTTTATATCTGTCTCCTGTAGAAGATGATATCCTGATCGCAATGGCTGATGCTGTAGAGAAATCTGATATAATCCTCATGTTCATGTCAGAGACATACAAGAACAGTCAAAGCTGCAGAACAGGTAATTATTTTGTGATCATAAATGTTTAAGAGATTGAATAGCAACGTTTGCACAGTATTTTTGTTGGACCTCTACAACCTCTGCAATACCGTTGTGAAACGAGTAACCCTGTTCGCTGTTATTTCACCGTCAATATTAAGATGCTGATCCTGATGTAACTCAGATTAAATGCCCGATGAAACCGCCGTATTGTAGTTGCAGTTCTGTGCTGCTTGTGTGATTGGCAACACAACATGACTTGCTACACATTAGTACCCCGGAACCTATGGCAAGCCAAGGGGTCCAAAAGCGTGGAACTGCTACGCGTAGCTGGTCGAATCCAACGAAAAGTGTACACGGCATGTTCAGGGCTATAACTTAAAAGTATTAATCAATTGGCATTCGTTTTTGTATTGTGTTTATTCGCCTTGATCATACGCTTCGCGCCATATATAATAAGACCCCTTCTGTGAAAAACTTAGACACAGAGACCCCAAAACATGCTATTTTTACCCATTTTTTCAAAATATTTCTTAAAGTATTTTTAAAAACATCTAAATCAGTTATGAAAAGAAGTAATTGGATTGAATCTAAATTGATTTCCTGAAAGGTGTGTATTCAAAGATTGCCTGTTCAATTTTTCACATATTTGTACATAATTATGAATTTTTGTGATAATTTTTTGAGTGGTATTTTTTACATTACCTACGAATACAATTTTTCATAGCACTAGATATATCTTTTAAAAATGGAAATCACTAATAAATGCGTAATTGATACAAGCTTTGATATGTCCAATACTGAAATGCATTGCATTCGGACATCTTTATTATTGTGTTTAGCTGCCAGCAATTCTAAATGGCACAAAGGTAGGTTTGGTAAAAAATATGCATTACCTCCGAATACATGTTAAAAGCTGTGCCATTTCCACAAAGTGAGAGAATAGTAAACAATAGTTAAGCAATAGGTGCAGGGTAATACACTCTTTATTTCTACCAAGTTTCAATAACCTGCGTTTAAATATTTCTGAGATGTCAACAATAAAAGCAAGTATTCGTAGGTAAATTTCGGTAACCGAATGTTACCTACGAATACACTTTGACATCATGACAGTATTGTGAAACACCGCCATTCATGCCAATGCACATATTGGTACATAACGAAGGCCTGTATGTTTGCTATCAAATCATATGTCAATGAAAGTTAGAATTCACATACATGCCCACCATGCAAAACTGAATACGGCTTAATTGGTGAAAAATATGTACTGAAATAGACGACGGTCTGCTCATTTGAAAGAAAAATCAGATTCAAAGAAGATTAGAAGGGGATAAATACTTGGATTTGTCAACTGTCATGTGTGCTTCATTTTAAATGTTTACCGACCTTCTGGTTTCTTAGTAATTTGTGTCCAAATTGATTTATTCGAAGGTAACTTTTGACGTTTTCGCTAAGGTTACCTACGAATACCATGGAAAAACGACTGTTCTCATTGTCTCATGATCTAGACAACACATTGATGGACCCTGGTATAAAGCTAATTGTAGTTGCCCTCAAACGAAAGGCCACAAGACGTAACTGACTCCAAGATGGACTTCACAAGTCTGCAATAACGGTTTTAAGCGATTTGTGTGCAATTAAGCAAATTAAAGTCACTTTAGTGCCTTTGTTTCTTACTTCAATCCTCTTTCAACCGTTGTGAACCGACATTATTAATACATGATAGGGTCTAAAGTATCACTAAACGCACATAAAGAAAATAATATATTCAAAGTGCTTTATAAAATGAAGTTTTGATTGCGATATCCACCAAAAGTCTAATTCTTACCTACAAATACTGAAATGTTACTTACGAATACAGCATAATACATGACATGTGTAATGAAGTGTCCCTACCAATGGAAATTAATTGTCAAAAACTTTAAGCGGTACCCCAGGACACTATTATTACCCATATACGGATTCATTCAACAATTATTTATTATGTAAAATTGCTGATTAACTACTTGTATATCAAAATGAAGTGGTCAAAATCTTGCTAAAAGCATCAAAAATGTTTGATCTAAGGTATAGCATTTATTCATTTGGACGTACCATCTGAAAGGGATCTAAAAACTACCATTTTATTAATTCATTACCATAATAGCAAAATTTAAACCTATAAACTCAATATAGATATTGTTAAATCGCTCATGTTACCTACGAATACCCAGGTTTCTTCAGCTTTTCATTGTATAAAGCGTTAGGTGTATGCGTATAATTCCTAATATTCTTGAAAACATATATCATACTCGTTCTTATACAATGTGTAAATTGATTCATACTCATTTGATAAATAAAATACAGAAACTGACCTAAACTTCATTTTCAAAAATAAACTAGCATAAATTGACTAAGATCATATTGATCGCGTTATAAAAATAAAAACAAATATTTTCTGGTTGAGTTAGCATTTTCCTGACACCCTGTGGTCTACATTACACGAAAAAAGCGTTAATGGGAATATTCCATTTGTTTTAGGTTGATTAGTATTGCGATAGTGAAAGCATCCTAGTGGTATTCGTAGGTAACATTGGGTTTTGATATCACATTTACTATCACACGTCCTGGATTTATTTTTCAAGATTAGTAATGGCACTTTTGGTTCCTATAAGGCCAATATGTCATCAATCAATGGGCAAAAGGAAAAAATTGTGGAGACATTTTTATTTCGGACTTTTATTTTTGGCCCGTGGACACTTTTGGTTGGATTCGACCAGCTACTTTCTCGTTACGTGCAGCTTATTAACCAATCAGATTCGCGGTTTTAAACACGTGGAGCTGATGTAAACATCCTCTCTCACAAATATTACGTTTTTAATTTTTGTAAATGAAAATATCTGTAGTATATCAGCAAAAAATGGTATGAGGTGCTATTAAAGTAATATCTGAACAGAATGATGATTGTTCTATATTTAGGGGCTATCATTTTCTTCGGAAGGGGATCCCAAATATAGGGGGTCATACTTTTTTGAAAAGAAAAATAAGGGGGAGGGGGTCATAAATTGGTAATGACAAAATGTAGGAGTCACAAGATGACTACAGATAGTGTGTTTATTGTATTCAAAAAGACTGATTTCAATACAATTTTAGCCTGTCTAGGGGGTAAGGTGTATCGGTGGTGGGAGTCGGGGGTCATAACATTTTTGATGCCGAAATAGTGAGGGCCGCAATTTTATTGATGCCGACTTTTGTAAATTTAGGACCCCCCGTTCCAAAAAAATGATGACCCATTTTACTCTCTCCATATTTACACAGTGGCATGAGATATCGCTTTCCCTGCAATATCTTTACACAGCACTTTACATCAGTAGTAGTTGTTGTTTGACCTTCATATCCCCTGCACCGCTAATACAGCCCGAGTATAAAGTTACTTGCTATTAAACACGGTGTAAACTTGGAAACACTAAATAAATATGCTTTGTGTCATTTTAGCCAGGCATTAGCAACATGTTCTCTTGACACGTGCTGTGATTTGGCCTCCTTACCCGCTCGTTATCTATGCTTATTCCGTAAATTAATTACAAGATAATAATTGTGAAAGAGGATACCTAGCACTATACTACTCGCAGCTAACGACCCAACCACGTGATTAAATTTGACTATTTTGATTGGTCAAACAGCTGCTCGTAACGAGAAAGAAGCTACGCGTAGCAGTTCCACGCTTTTGGGCCCCTGAAATCGCGCGTACGTGGCGAGTTGCACCGACCACTAGGAGCTGTGACACGGCAATGAGCTCATAGGGAAATAGTAGTAGTATTTACAGGGAAATACTACTTCTAATAGTACCCCGTTCCCTCATCAATCGCATCAATCAGTTTTTTGACTGATTTGCAACATAATTAAAACTATTTTTGGTCACATGATACCTGTTTAACCAATTGATGAACGATAATATATTAATGAAGGAAATAATTTTAACTATTTATATTATATCGCAAATTTCATAAAATCAAAACTATGTGATATCATTCCTCGTATTTTGAATGCAATTTGATGTGTCTGATGACTTGATGTGCTCTCATAAAGTGAGTCTGCTTAATCAAGGTTTAAACCTAAAATACTGATGTGTAGGTGTTGCGTCTGATTTACTTATATTTTTGTAGAGGCAATGTATGCATACAAGAAGAAGAAGAAAGTCATTCCACTCCTTGTACAAAAAGGCTATGATCCAGATGGATGGTTAGGTGCTATACAGGGAACGAAGCTCTACTACAAGTTCTTTACTGAGGATCTCACACAAACAGACATGGCAGCACTCTTGAAAGCTTTGAGGGAATCAGCGCAAGAGATAAGAGCACATGCTGAACCTGAGGGTAAGAATGGTTACACGTTTTTAGTTTAAAATTTTTTGGTTACTAGCATGTGTCATTTAGTGGGAATGTATTGGACAGCTGGGGTAGTCTGCATTACCACCAGGCTAGACTAAATGGGTAGGGGACTAAATGGTTATCATGGTTATTGGACTAATGGTAATTGTGCAAATGGTTATTTGACGCATTGGTTATAGACCACATGGGTTTAGACAAATTGGATTTAGACAATATGGATATTAGACGAAATTGCTGTTAAGGGAGGTGTAATGAGCGTGAACCTGGTTTGGATTCCAGAGGGAGTGTGCCTGTAACAGACACAGCCACCAGAAAAGGACCAGCTCAGATCGCGCGCCAAATAAGTTTGCAGTCCAGAAATTTCATTTTTTTAAAAAAAAAAAAAAAAATAGGCAGAGGTGGGAATCGAACCCGGGACCTCCGTGTTGTAAAACCTACTGCGTTACCACTGAGCCAACTGACAATTAGCTATGAGAAGTTTGATAGTAATCCTTGATATTGCTGAATAGAATAAATCAATACTGATAGGTCTATTTATCTAATGTACGATGCTATTCAAATTGGCCTATAAACTAGGAATTTAATGTGAAATGACTATCAATCGATCAATCAATCAAGTTGTCAAGTTATCAACAATCAATAATAAACCGACGTAGGCCTATCATGGAATATTACTAACTAGGCCTACTAACTAATATACCAAATAAATAAAATAAATAAATAAGTCAGTAAATAGATAAATAGGCATAGGCCTAAATAAATAAATAAATAAATACATAATGCAGAATGCAGTTAGTATTTTAGTTGCAAAATTCCAAACATTCTATTCACACATTCTATTATAATGTTCTGCTATACACGCAAAGGACCTGTGCCTTTAATATGTCCGCGCCTAATCAATAATGAGTCTTTCACCATGCTCACACACCATGTTAAACTATTGTATCCCTGTAGTATTATCTAAGTCCTAACAACTCAATGAAATGGATGCTATAACGTACCCAATCAAGTGATCATATCAAGGTCATATCAGGGCGTTATACAAAGAATGGTCAAAGGTCAACGTTTCCAAAGAAGTATAGTAATAGATGTAGACACAAGCTTTCGTGCGGGAAACATAAACACATAGTCGTCAGTCGTGTGGTTTTTATGAGATTTGATACGGCGCTGAAGTCTATGGCTGTCCCAAAATCAGTACCAGACCCGGTTTCCAGACGGCAATGTGTGTGTTGTTACAAGGAATGCAAACTCATTTTATCAATAAGTGAACCACATAGAGGAATACGACATCTATCGTGAGCCAATCTGCATTCTGTTGCCTGCAAAAGCCGACGATCAGGTAAAAATTCTAAAAGCAGCGTGACTAGATGTTTGCGTTAATTTCATGATACGTGTAAAACGCATTGAAAATGCCAAATTGCAGTCATAAAATATATAATATTAGTAAATCACCCAATCGAATGTTAACGTAGGTATGTGGAAAAGAACTGCAATAACAATAACAAACTATGTGCCCAAAGAGTTGTCTTTGGCATGTCGCTTTTTTGAAATATCACCAAAAATATCAAATTTTGGAAAAACGCCCAAAAATTTAAAACAAACACGAACCTTCCAAAATAAATATATATTAGCACTCGGCGGCCCAGTCACTACCTGCCGCTGTGATTTGGGGTAACTCATTGCTTCCCCTCTCCAGATACCGGTACTTCAAGTTCGCCCATACCCCACGCCTTAACCAAAAGGCAAATCACTGTGGCATACACTCTAATTTCAAAGACAAGGTACGTCTGGATAAATTTGTTTTATTAACAATGACCTAAGGAGCAGACGGTCAACAGCATAGGATATGGAATAGAAATTTAATAACGACCCAGAATGTTATGAAAAGAAATATGCTACATCTCTCAATGGATGACAAAGTGAGAAACATCGAAATAAGACAAACAAAGTAAAAGACATTGTAGAGACAATTAAAGAACTAAACTGAAGACATCTGTCACGAACACAAGCCAACACATGGATCAAGATACTGGTATTAGAATGACAGGCATGGTCCGGAAAAAGGAAGAGAGAAGAAAGATGACATCACATCTACATGGGAAACAACAACTTGGGCAAGAACAGCAGAAGACGAAAAATACTACTTGAAGGAGGGCTTCACACAGTAGTGGGTGAAATAGTCTGATGAGGTGATATGAGGCATTGGACTTGTACGTGTAAGTCCTGTGTTCAAACTGCCCTGCACAGACAAGTGGGTCTTTTATCACCATATGTACTTGCTTAAAAAGTGTAATAAATTATACGCTTGTTTCAACTCAGATGTCTTCTTCAGAAGTCCCTTTCTTAAATATGTGACCGTACAGCTCGAATGAGCCGTAAATTCCCTAAATTGTATTCTGAGTTATAGTGTAAAATGTGCTTGCATGTCGTATTCATCGGCATATTAGCTGGCGCGACATCTGTCTCATTTTGATAGTCAAAAACCAATCAATAATCCTATCATTGAAGAGGATAATAAGCTTCTACCTTAGATGGCAATAGAATGTTCAATAGCTCTGGTCTTTGTTTGCTTTGGCTAAATCCTGTTCAAGTGGTGGGTTGTTACCAGGCATTGTATTTTGTTGTATAGGTATGTATAATTAACAATGAGAGAACTTTCTTGAAATTCGTTGACTTGGAGATGATTTGATATGACCGCCAATTATGACTATTTGATATTTATTGCCAGCAATGTGGAAAAAGAGACACACGTAGAAGCGAAAAAAACTACAACTTTGTTGAAGGAGTAAAGTTCAACAAACCATAACCCCGCTACTGGATATCGTTTGAAGTCAAATAATATGCCATTTTAAAGCTTCTAAACACGAAATAAAACAATTTTGACCGGGGAGGAATTTACGGCTTATTAGCCGTGACAGGTCACATATATGATCCATGCATGGGGTATCCTAACTTGCGTCATATAGTACTTGATCCTTAATGGACGTGTTAAAATGTATTCATCTAATACTACTTGTAAATAGCACCTTCATGTGTTGTTCACAATTTACAGCGCTACTGCTATAGAGGATAGCAGAATCAGTTAATTTTCTCCATTGTGCCTATCCCGGGGCCTATCCTCTCCAATATCAGATTCAACATTAACAACAGGCCTACTTCTTTATTTAATTGTTGATATTCTAGGTCCAAATGGAGCTACACAGGTAACTAGGCCGCATGCGTCACCCCCATCAAACTCCAAGTCATCTGTGAACAGCTGGACAGAGATAGATGTCCAGGAGTGGTTGAAGACAAAGAAACTGGAAGACCTTTGTGATACCCTGGAAGATTTTGATGGCAGCCATCTTGACAAAATGTATCGTGACTACTGTAGAGATCCAAAGGAGTTCAAAGATGAGATGCGGTCTGATTATGAGATGAGTGCAAAGCTATGTCTCAAATTCACAGTTGCTCTGGAAAAATTATTTAAGAACTGATTTTAGTTCTTTACTCTCATTAACTGGTATCGTGCTTGTATAGGATCCATTCTAGAAAGTCACATAACTTTTTTCAAGATAAATATAGTATATTTTGGTCAAAGTCTAAATATTTGTTTAAATAAATTTGTGTTTAAATTTTCAATAGTTAAAATATTACATGTTCTGCCTTAAGTTTTCTAGCATGAATAAGAGTACGGAATGTTGACCTTCTGAGACAGTCATAAAAAAGTGTGTTCATTTTGAAGGGATCGTGGTTATTTTGCTGAATTACTTAGACCAACTACCTGATCTACATGCACAAAAATATTTACTAATTTGTTTTCAAGTCCTGTACAGATTCATAGAATAATTCAGTGCCGGTAATAAAAATGAAACTATACTAGCTGCCGATTGATTCTTACCACTAATTTTGTCCCTGATTATAAACTATACACGAAACTTGGAATGCTAGAGCGTAAACGTTGCTGAATGTAAATTTTTGTTCATGTTAAGGAATCGGGTAGTAACTTTTGCACGGTATTTTTGTGGGACCTGGAAGCAGACACACATTGCATTTTGAATATGAGGAAATGTCCTTCTTAATTTCTTATATCATTTTTTTAATTCGCGATATAATACAAATTTTATGGTAAATTATGCATATGCATTTTTCCCCAAAAGACCTAAAATTATTAAAATTATTAGGTCTTTTTGGGAAACAACTGTATATCTTTAATGCAAAAGGTCAAAAATTTCATATGATGGGCGGCTTTTCATTTCAAATAATATAAATTATTTGATATTAGAAGGACATTTCTTGTGTTCATAGTTTGTAATTTGATGTGTCTGCTGTGCTCTCATGCGTCCCATAAAAATACTGTGCTATTCGATCCCTTAAGGTCAACTTCCAAGCATCCAAGTATGCAAATAATTGTAAATAAACTCCCTTTGTATATGTATATGCATGGCCCAATTTTTAATTTTGTATAATAGAAACAATATTCATGTATAGTTTATAATTAGGGACAAAATTAGTGGTAAGAAATATTGATGTTCTATTATTGATATTCTAAAGTATGCACAAAAAGTAACGCAGCTGTTATGAATACACCTATAGCTTCAGAACTAATAATTGTTTCCACAATATTTCTACATAGAAAGAAGGGTGATTTATTTACGCGCATTTTGATACCCCATTTGTCAAATGTCGTTCAATATTAACAACACAGTAGTGTTTTTAAAGAAAAATGCCCGAATTTAAAAGTTTTAGTTTACAGCGATCAATGGTTATTACGCAAGCATTGTGGCACGTAAAACTTTCCATTTATTTTCGCGCTGACTTCAAATCAATACAAATAGCTGCAACTTTTAAATTCGGGTATTTTGCTTTAAAAACACTGCTGTGTTGTTAATATTGAACAAAATTGGACAAATGGCGTATCAAAATGCGTGTAAATAAATCATCCTTCTTTCTATGTTGAAATATTGTTAACACAAGTATTTAGTGTTGACGCTATAGGCGTATTTATAACAGCTGCGTTACTTTTTGTGCAGTCTTTATTTCATGTGGATAATTTGTCTATTCATGTTCCAGCATGCTATAGATTATTAAAATGTAAAATATGAGAAGAAGGTCTTATCATTTCCTATACACCATCCATTATGCACTATGTTCCAAATATAAAAAAGCAACAAACCTGTAGAACTTGCTTACTTAGTGGTTTTCAAATATAATTATGCTTTTAGTACATTTAAGTTTGTATTGTATAGAATTGTATAGAATTGCATTGAATATAGAAGTGATATCATTGATATAATGTAAATAAATAATAATAAAAGAATTTGTACAGCTCATATAGCAAAAGGTTGTAATGCAGTAACTCAAAACCTTACTGGTACATACAATTGACAGAGTTTTGTAAATAAACGATTTTTGCGATACATTCCCGTGGAATGGTGCAACAAGGAAAGTTAAGAAAACACAACGTTTTAAAAAGGTTGTGCGGAAAATTACTGAAAATAATAAGAACAAATTTCATTGCTACAGTATAACAGATTGAAACTATACATAATGTATGAAGTCATGTGGATATTTGTTTTAAACAATAATGGTGACACTGAGTTAGAAATGAATTTTATTCTGTTTTGTTCCTCTTTGATTAAAAGTATATAAATATGTTATTGTTTCTAGAATATCATTGGCTTAGTAAGATTTAGATGTTAACATAATTTACTCATATTTATTGGGAGTTGAGAAGGGGACTTACAAGCAAAAGAAGTCTGTTGGGCTGTGAATGTGGTCCAGGAAGGTGTTCCATGTCACTGTTTGGTTACTGACCAGTGTTTAGATAGAGTATTGAAGTAATCCTGTGTGCAATTTTTGTTCATTTTTATGGACAGGATTTTAAGATATGACCTTGTGAAAAATTATAAGTTTCTTTTTGAGGCCAGTTTATGTAAAGATTATTTGAACAAATTTGCTAATGTGGTTCACAAGTACATGGATAATTTGTCGTAACTATTTTGTATTCAATATACAAAATGCGCCTCCTCCCCCATAAGTGACTCGCACATAAACACACACACACAATAAGCAGGGACCGCAATGAGTGAGGTTCTATAAAAAAATATTTAAAGAAACAGTTGTGTGAGATTTTCCCATGCAATACTTGTCGTGCAACAAGGAACGTTGTGAAAGCAGAAAGTTTTGTATGAATGAATAAAAGGTTTTGTGGAAAATGAACATTTATTTGATCATTGCTGCACATAACAGATTAAAAGCAAATATTGCATGAAATCATTCGGAGTGTATTACCGTTCTTGGTGACGCATTTAGATTCGCATGTACATTCAATCTGTTACCTTTTGAAAGTCTACCTTCTCTCAATAATATGATTGCATCGTATGACGTGACTCGTGTATTTAAAAAAACAAATACAATTGGGGAATCCCAAACAGGAAAAAACAAAAGAATAGACGAGTCACAACAACAAGAAATAGCAACAACAACAATAAAAGCAACAACAACAACATCAACAACAGGAACCAATCGATATTACAATCAAATTATTTTAAGGCCCCTTGCTAGCCTAGCCTCCGTGACATCCCAGTGAAGGTGTAAAAATACAAATTGTTATTGCCTAAGTGTACTTGACCTTTGAAGGATAAAGTCATTAAAATTGCCAATTAGATATTTTTGAAATGAAACATTTCCCCCCCCCCCCAAAAAAAAAACGAGGAAAACAGCAGTATGGTGGACTATTGACAAAATTGGAAAACAAATCTTACATTTTGTTTGTAAAATAAATTGTAACACGTCCGGCTTTCGGCTTTAAACCACTAACAAAATCTGAATCTTGATTTTTATTATCATCCGGGTGAGAAAATTACTATTTTATTATGTTGTATGGTAATTTGAAGCTCAAAATATCATGGCTCTATAATAGTCATGCTGGTCGGGCATGCTGGTTGTTCTTTCCCATGTTCCTCACAATATAAACAATGAATTTCTTCAGGTATTTATTCACAATCATTTTGAAAATGGTAGGCCTAAATATCATGTAGCCGAAACATCATGGCACAGGGGGCCTAGGATGCTAGCTAGGCCTAGCATTTGTTGTTCCTCACCATAGGAAGTCAGTCATCGTAGTGACGGAGGTGTGACGATGTGAGTAGGCTACCTCGGGCTAGGTAATTTAAACCTGGAACTGTTTTTTAAATTTTGGAGCATCATTCCATTTTATTTTTCTCGGATCATTCTGCAAGTTTGTTTAAACGGTCCTCGGTAAACGGCCCGGGTAAACCATGTAAACGGTCGCGCCGTGCAGATACACTTGCATGCTCGCGCTCATGATATGCCGGGCATGATGCTTGGGTATTGCAAAAAATAAACAAAATGCTCAAGCCAGGTTAAAAAGCGTAGTAATCATGACGATATAAGCATGCTGGCCAATATGGAAAAATAGGGCCTACAGATTTGAAGATACAGTGCAAGGAAAATTAGAGGGCTCTATTTTTACTGTCAGCCACCGGTACGGTATTGTCAGCCTTTGGTGGGTCAAGAGAAAATTCTGATTTTAAGCCAATAAAATTGTAATCACATTTATAAAACCTATAAAACCTACTTACCGGGTGTAAACCCTAATGGTAGAACTATTCATCCACATAAATCCATATAACCAGGTCCACATGATAATTTAAACTCGGCGTGCAATAATCATGATTGATAAATGCAACTCATTCACATGTTCACGCATTCAGAAATACGAGTGAGCGTTCACACACGTACACGTCTCATGCATGCATAATTACGATAGCCAAATATTCAACATGAATATATGCTATTGTTCTCCAGATGATGTCACGATATAAAAATAAAGTTTCATGTAAAAATACATTTCTGTAGCAAAAATCAACAGTACCGCAGTCAACGGTCAAATCCGTAGGTAAATCAATTAATCAAAGGGCCCTGAAATATGGATAGCAAAAATGTCCTGTATCCAAGCCAATGACGTCATGTAGTCAGGATTCGCCCATTATTCATGAGGGATGACGACTAAATAAATTGAAATATTCGAAACATTTCCAGCACATAATACGAAGGAAAGATAGTATTTTGTACACAAAACGGTAATGAATGACAATAATAACTTTGCACCATCTATTTTGAGGTCATTGTGTGAAATTGTCGGGTTTTGTTTTGGGCCTCGGTATTTTCCTCGGGCGCTGACGCGCCCTCGGAAACTACCTCGTTTTTGTTTTATACAAATTAGCATTTCCCTCTTCTTTTTCTACTTTTATGTTATGCAATAAAATTAAAAATATTGATATTCCAATTTTGTCTAGGTCAAACAGACATTAACTATATTTTGCGTCTAATTACTTGCTATTTTATTTTAGTTACTATTTTGTTAAAAGGTCGATTGCAAGAATCAGTTTCATTTCATTTTCGTAGTAATAAAATGCCAATGAACTTTTAGGTAGGCCCTATATAAAGAAAATGACAAAGGCTTTGGTGTTCATTCTACATCAAAACTAAACACTGTGTGCATGTGGCATGCACGTTACCTACTATATGGTCAACAAGGAAATGTAAAATTATCCAACACAGGAGGCCCAGAACTCTGTTGATTTTCTTAACCTGAAAGACTCTGGTCACACCATAAACAACTGGGACGCAGTTTTTTTATCTTGACGAGGAGGAGCAGATCTCTAGCTATTTTCAAGTATCACAGGATCAGCCCAGCGGGTCGGATGGTACATGTATAAGACATAACTTAGCAAGTTGCAAAATCAAGTAAGTTTCATCGATTTAATTCCACAAATTTGTGGAAAGGAAAGGTAAAAAATGGAAATAAAGCTTGCTGTCTTATCCTTTACACCCAAATAATGTGTCCTCGGCAGTAAAAACGTTTAAGGTCTCTGGAATGAGCGTTTCGACTGTATTCTTTGTGGGACATGAGAGCATATTAGACATTATCGAATTGCATTCTGAATACGAAGAATGTCCTTCTGATATCAAATAATTT
This sequence comes from Amphiura filiformis, assembly GCF_039555335.1. Taxonomy (NCBI): domain Eukaryota; kingdom Metazoa; phylum Echinodermata; class Ophiuroidea; order Amphilepidida; family Amphiuridae; genus Amphiura; species Amphiura filiformis. The sequence continues at coordinate 24,982,614 of NC_092642.1, forward strand.
TAATTTTTTGAAATTCGCGATATGATACAAATTTTATGACAAATTATTAAAATGTAATATTTTTTTAAATTTTTGATATATAACAGTCCTCGAAGTAAACTTTATAAACCTAATGATATATACTTAAAGTGTATGTAGCTGGGAGGAAAAGCCGACTATCAATTGAAAATTTTGACCTTTCATATTTTTTTTTTTTTTTTTTGTATTTCATTCCCGAAATCGGGCTTTTATTTAAATCATTTCATGCGTTGCAAATTAAAAACAGTACAAATAATGATACAAGCACAAAAAGAATATACAAAAAGAATATACAGTACAGACAAGTTCCAGGGGGGTAACATAATACAATACAATATTCTATTCTATTCACCACCGGGTCGAGACAAGCCTATAAATGGGGTCATGAAATTAATATGAATTTTCAAAAATTTCCAGTACACTTTTATGGATGTTAAGGATTTAAGGTGGTACCACACCCCCTGACAAACCCGTGACCATCCCTGCATTCCTCTGAACAAATTTGGAGAAAAACGCAAAAATAGGCACAAAATTGGCCAGGGGTGCAGCACCACCTCAACAGTATACATAAAATACAATAAGGCTACTAAGATATCCAAGATTATGATGCATCACAACAAGTTCCAGAGGGGTAATATAATACAATACAATATTCCATTCACCACCGGGCCGAGACAAGCATATAAAAGGGGTCATGAAATTAATATGAATTTTCAAAAAAATTCCAGTACACTTTTATGGATTTAAGGATTCAAGGTGGTACCACATCATCTGACAAACCCGTGACCATCCTTGCATTCCTCTCAACAAATTTGGAGAAAATGCAAAAATAGGCACAAAATTGGCCAGGGGTGCAGCACCACCTTAACAGTATACATAAAATACAATAAAGGCTACTAAGATATCCAAGATATAATGCATCACAACAAGCTGAGAAAGGGATCCCACTTTTTAAAATGTAAATCCAACTTCAATTTTCTTTGTGCACAAAAATGTTCAAGCTTCAAGGTATCAACAGCAATATTTTTGAATCCATTAAAAGAGAGCTTAGACTGCTCGCATCTACACTTGTAAATATATCTTCTAGTAATGAGCATAATTTGATTAATACCTGCCCAGTAATTAACATTTGTATGCAGTAAACCAAATACTTTACTAAATTCATCGAACTCAGGTATGAAATCAAAATGAGTCTGAATACTTTGCCAGAAAGAGTTCACAATATTACAACTAGACAAAAGATGTACAATGGTTTCCTTCTCTGTTTTACAAAAAACACATTTATCATTGTTATCCAAACCAACTTTGTACAGCCAGTCATTAGTTGGCAAAATGTTATGAGTAATTCTGTACTGAAGCCATCTTAATTTCACATCTAGAGTAGCTCTGAAAGGCATTAAATACAACTCGCAACATTCGGCTTCGGTCATATTATAAACTCTTTTTAATGAAAATTGACCAAAATATGACCTATAAACATCCCTGGACCTTTCATATTGAAGATAATCCATTTTTCACAAAGAGACCGAATTTTTTTTGGTGTTTTCGGGAAAAAAATCCATATCTTCAATCCGAAAGGTTAAAATTGATCGTCGGCTTTTCATTCCAGCTACATACACTTTAAGATCATCAGATTTATAAAGTTTACTTCAAGGACTGTTAAATATCAAAAATATCAATTTTTAATCATTTTCCATAGAAATGTGTATTTCTACATTCTACGTATTCAGAATGCAATTCGATATGTCTGATGTGCTCTCACGTCCCACAAAAAAATACTGTCCAAACGCTCATACCTCATCCCTTAACGGATCAGGCATTACCCTTTATTTCTAAAATACAAAGTGATAAACGACTCGAACTTGCAGTACAGTGGCGTACCAGTATCGGACAAATTTTCCAAAGGGGAAGCATTGCAATGTCATCCTGCTCCCCACCCCCATCACACGATTTTGAAGGTCATTTCAAGGTTATCCGGGGTCATCTTAGGTAAAGTAACTAAAAGTACGTGCTTAGAATAAATAACACAACTAGCTTGGTTTTGATTTTGTTACTGTTTACTGATATGCAAGTAAGTATAGTTCTATATACAGCAGGAATTAACGCTTTAAATACGAAATTAATGAAAGCCCCTTTTAGGCTTACCATATGGTAGAAACACGCAAAACGCCATTTTGTTTTGACATTGTTTATTTATAAAGCCATGATTGTAATAGTATAACGTTTGGAGGGTCGGATTTGACCACAGATTAACATTCGTTATAAACGTTATTTAATATATAACCTTGTAAAAATTAAATCCTGTGCGTATATAGGCCCGCTATCTTTGAAATAAAAACTAATTGGTTAATTAAAAAACCAACTTCACTTTCTGACATACCATTGCCTAACAATAGTAACCAAAATACTAACCTCGGCTTTATTTCTTTATTTGAAACCAATCCTGTTCCAACCCATGCAGTACCATTTTCCCGGCAATCTTTCTGGTTGACGGTATACGGGGATGTGCCACGGTTTGGGGGTACCCTTTCAGCGATTTCAGTATATCGATGGGTGGGTTTTCAGTGGAGACCAAACAGTAAAAAGTGAGCATAGAGAAACTTAGCATCCGAAAGTCTGCGTGGCACATCCTCGTCCACAATTTTTCAAAGACCCTCCCCCGGGACCATTTTACACCTCTTCCACTGCATGCAATAGATAAGTCTTGCATTTCATAATCATTCTTTGTTTACTTTGCTAATGTTATAATTATATTAAAGAAGAAACTTTTATCCAAACGGTTACATTTCTGCATATCACATTAAAGCTCCCATTGGGCGCCCCATTCCTTTTTTAAAGGAATTTTTATTTATCCATATTTGATTGTTTGAGGCCAGGCGTAGATTTCTTTTTGACATGGGAGGGGGTGGATAGTATAGTGAACCAATTATCTTTTGGCGACAGAATAAGTTTATGTTACCAATGCGCGCGAAGCGTACAAAAATTTTGCCATATTGAAGCAAAAATGGTGGAATGTTGTGCAACAGTGGAACAAATTGGAGCGATGCGCGCAAAAATTGGCACTTTTTAGGCTAAAATGGACAATATGAGGTTAATTTAGTCAGAAACCAATATACATGCGTCAACATGGGGGAGGGGGATGATTGTATGGACCACCCCCCACATCCCTGGGATTGCTTATATATTTGAGGCTTAAATATTACCGTTTAGGGCGTTCTTAGTGGCTGATGGTGTACGGGGATGTGGGGTACCTTTTCAGCGATTTTGGTATATCGATGGGTGGGTTTTCAGTTATGACCAATGCGCAATTGGGCACCTTGTGAGCAAAAGTGCTCTAAAAAGCACCCAATTTGGGCAAACTGGGGTAATTTTATGAAAAATTGACATATTAATGGGTGCCAAAACAACAAAGCAGGTCAGAAAGTCATCATCCGAAAGTCTGCGCGGCACATCCACGTACAAACTGTTTCGAAGACCCCCCCCCCCCCTTCACCCGTTTCATGTAGGCGTAAGTTATAATATTTTGCTCAAGTTTATAATTATTTGTTGCTCAGTTTTATGTCATTGAACTTGTTCATACAAAGCCATGGTACGCTTCTTATCCTGTGAACGGAAATATTTCCTTTTGTAACGGAAATGTTCGGACTAGAAAACAAGCTCAATGTTTACCCAATGACCTTCCCACAGGTTGTTTAACACGTAGGCCAAACTATGATATTCTTTAAATAATCCTGTTTAGTAATATAGCTGTAACCATTTATCATAATAATAATTGTGTTTAGGATGTGTCATGTGAACAAAGGCCTTTTAAGAAAAAGTCGTAAATAACTCAAGGCCAAAAACACCCAAATTCACTTCAGAATGCACAACATCTAAGTCTATCTAAGTCTTTAATCAAAAATTAAGTATGATTTAACAATAATCATGTGAGTGAACATACATACATACATACATACATATTCATATCTTTTATTGAAAACCACAGTACAATACAATATATATAATACAAGCGGAGCATAGCAATGCAATAATTACGCAACAATGAAGAAGACAAAAAATTGATGGGAAACCAAAGACGGTTGGGACAATTGCCAGATACCTCAGCAAATCGGCAAGCCATTATCGCTGCAAAAAAGTTCGAGCGCGCTGCTTCCAGATAATATTTGAGCCAATGGCTGCGCTAATGCTGAGGTATCTAGCGATCGCCTTACACCGCCTATTTGAAAAACCAAGCATTTTTAGCCCGGAAGTGACTTTGTTGTGAATACTTCTGAGGCTACCTATAATAATGACAATAGAGAGTTCCCGTGTTTTCAAGCGGAACGGACTACAATAGTGTTTATAACGTGATTCGCACCGCCGTATTCCTCATTCCTTTGATTTGGTCAATGACCCTATTGGTGCTACATTCTACAAAATAACATTTGCTAATTATTGCGCGAGTGTTGGTATTCTGAAAATTGTAAACGGAGTTTAGGTTTCCCTCCAAGATGGCGGGTAACCCAAAACACGGGAACTCTCTATTGTTTTGCATGAATACGGCGTGTCCAGGGTGATGTGCTGATTGAGTGGTTGGTAAATGTTGAATTTGGTGTTATAACATGTGTTAACAAAAGCATCAAATGGGCATGATATTTCAACAATAAAAGCTTGCATGGTCTGACGATCACAAATAAGGAGATCGGGTATGGATGTATTGAAAATCGGATTGAGTACCAAGAAAGTCGCCTGTTATGGGTTGGTCACTAAAAATATCAAACTGGGGTGTAGTTTCATGGTTTCCTCCCTAATAAGAGCCACAATACGGTCGTGTCTAGCAACATAAATGTTTCTGAAATGCATACAACCATTCATGATGTGGGATACAGTATCAGCTGGATTATTACAAATGCGATACGTTTTTGGGTACGTGTTGGGGTAGTATTTGTGGAGGAGAGAATTACACTCTAAAAGTTGTAGGCGTGGTTTGAATATAAAACGAACAAGATTATCATCTGAAGCCAGATTTGACAGAAACTTTGAAGACAAAACCTTGTCGCACTTAGTTTTGAATATTCTGCCTTGTGATTCCAGGTTGCTAAGTCTGTTTATGCGTTTATTGGTATGAGTCTGTTTGAGGTGGGTGGAAAGAGCAGTATGTGACCGAAAAACTAATTGAACATCATCATGTTCAGAAACAAAAGCATACACATCATTATGAAACTCTAATTTCAGCTTCTCGCGCATGCATAGCTCATTTAACTCAACCCAAATGGATTTAGGCCAGTTGACCTTACCCCTTTTGACTATTCTGTCCTCTCCATCAGGGATCGATACAAAGGGATGGGCATCCTAGTATTACGTAACAAACCGGAAGATGTAGTTTAAGTCTAGACAATAGGCGGATTAGCGGCCATTTTGTCTTCGACATGATTTTATTCACGTGTCCTTATACTTTAGTACACAAATATATAAGTTAACATGTTTACAATATTAAAATTATATTTTGAATAATCAATTATATTCTGTAGTAAATCGATCAAATGACGGTGATTGTTTAGGTATTATATGCTTGATAAAATTAAACTGTCTGACCAGCTAGTATTCTCCTCCTCCGCCGTCAGTGTGATTCCAGACATTCCACGTACCATGTTGAGAAGGTGGAGGAGACTAAAGCTGTATTAACGAACACGCATGCGTTAAAAATGATGTAGTTTAAGTCGAACAATAGAGTGACGTAGTTTCCGGCATTGTTCCTATGCACTTTCACCCTCCTGTCTCCATCCACTTCACAATTCCCAAACAAAGCAACATCAGGATCATAGCAAAAAAAAAGCACTGTACTTTGTTTGGGGATCATCAGAATTTAGACATTGTAATAAAAAAGACACCTTTTAGCAACATACATTGTAAAAGGACTTAAGATTCCTAACCCCCCTTTGCAAGAAAGAATAAATATGATATCCCTATTGGATGAATTGTTTAAATTAAACCATTCACGAAAATGTTTTACAATGCTATCCTCCATGGCCATAAGTGTCTTCAAAGGAATCGTAATATTACTAAAAAAGAAATTTAGCTTCGAAATTGCCATAACGTTTATGGCCTGGATTTTGGCGTTTATAGGCAAAGGACATCTACCAAAAACGTTTTAAAACGCAAAAAGGGGCCAAAGTTTAAAAAATCTTTCCTGTGTGGCTTTTCACCCTTTTTTAAACTTGGTCCCATTTAATCATAATAACATGAAGAACGGGTCATAATTTTTCCATGCAACAAAATTAGCACTTAATAGTTTTGAGACTGTTCGAAAGCGGTGCAATATGACTTAGGCTATATCAATGTATGTAGGCCTATTATCAAAAACATTATAGAAGGTGTATATTTTATTATATTGTGTGTTTATATAAAGAGTAGTGGAGTATTATACTTAGCAAATCGACTGTATGTCAACCTGCTGCAAATAGGCCCTACATAAGGTGCAGAATCCAACATGACGATGAAAAATGTAAGAAAGTGAGTATTTGCTACTTTTTCTTAAATCAAAATACATTATAACGTCTATACGGAAATACTTCAATCACGCACGAACATTAATTCATTGACTCTACGAAATAAACACTGACAACTAAGAAAACCAACAGGTATAGATGACTTTGTATGGGTCTTTAGAAACTTTCATAAATGGGACCAAGTTTAAACAAGGGTGAAAAGCCACACAGGAAAGATTTTCCAAACCTTTTTTGGTAGATATTGATACTTTTTTGAGTTGGATATCCATATTGCGCGGTTAGTGGTTCTTTGTAGCCATGCGAGGCAAACTAGTTGGATATCCATTATCGCGATTATTGGTTCTTTGTAGCCCTGCGGGGCAAACTACTTGGATATCCATATTTCGCGGTAAGTGGTTTTTTGAAGCTCTGGGGAAAACTAGCTGGATATCCATATTTCGCGGTTAGTGGTTCTTTGTAGCCCTGCGGGGCAAACTAGTTGGATATCCATATATCACGGTTAGTGATATTTTGAAGCATTGTGGGGCAAACTAGTTGGATATCCACATTTCGCGGTTAGTGTGATAAATGGGACCAAGTTTAGAAATGGGTGAAAAGCTTCACAATTTTTTTTTAAACTTTGGCCCTTTTTTACGTTTTGGTAGATATTGATGCTTTTTTGAGTTGGATATCCACTGTTAGTGGTTGTTTATGGCCCTGCGGGGCAAAACAGTTGGATATCCACATTGCGCGGTTAGTGATTCTTTGTAGCCATACAGGGCAAACTAGTTGGATATCCATATTTCGCGGTTAGTGGTTTTAGCGACCCGTAACCACCCCAACCAGCTACATACCTCATCCAGCTATTTTACTTATCAAAATACTAGTGTCTACCCATCATGACGAAGCTCCTACTTCCGGTAATACCGCACACAATTTATACTGGTGTGTTTATAGTGCAAATACAATATCCTTGTATATCCTGTGTATAGGATATCGATCTACCCTACATACATATACTGCTAGTGTTTATCCGGATAATTTCTGACCGGATAGAAATTTACCGTAATGTACCGCACATCTGCTCCCACTATAAACACGCTCGTACACATAACAAATGCACTACAATCAAATAGGTTGATGACAACATTTGATTGAAATGACTGCACTGCACTATGATTTAGTTTGTTTAGAGCCAATCGATAAAAGCATGCAGGGCCTCTATATGACCTTCATCCAGTAAGGATCAGCCAAGCACGAAAGGTTTCTTGTTTAGCTCAACTTTTTTCTTCTTCAAGTATTTATTACCGTAGGCCTATAATCATAATGCAGGCCTAAATCAAGTGTACTGAGAGAGTAGTTTATACAAAGCTGTCTTTTTATAGTGTTTAGAAAATATTTACACAACCACCAACTATCAAAAGACTGTGGGTTCTGGATTCTAGTCCGAGTAATTAATGGATTATTGTGTCTTAATACACACCTATGACGTCGCGCTATTGTTTTACCGCTCCATTATTTTCCACGAATGGAGCGATGATCACAATAACACGCCATTCGTAAATGCCTTTCTCTTTTCTCTGAAAAGCAAATACTTTTCAGGGAAAAAGTACTGGCATTTACGAATGTAGTGTTAATATCAATTGCACTTTTGAAGAGCAAGTATTTGCGAAAAGTGCGGTATTGTTATCATCACTTCATTCATGCAAAACAATGATACGAAAAACAAGAAGAAAATGATTTTCATTAATACAATAAATTGAGGAAGCGGATAGCAACATTTGCACAGTATTGTCATGGGACCTGAGAGCACATCAGACATATCGAATTGCATGCTGAATACGAGGATTGTCCCTATATCTAATAATAATAATAATTTTGATTTTGTGAAATTCGCGATATAATACAAATTATTAAAATTTCATATTTTTTATATTTTTCCAAATGTAACAGTCCTCGAAGTAAACTTTATAAATCTAATGAGATGTAATTAAACTATAGGCCTATGTAGCTGGGATGAAAAGCCGACTCAATTGAAAATGTGACCTTTCATATAGAACTTAAACATTTGTTTCCAAAAAGACCTACATTTTTTAGTGTTTTGAGGAAAAAATCTATATCTTTAATAATGAAGGTCACAATTTTCATATGATTGACGGCTGTTCAACCCAACTTCCTACTATTTACTGCATATCGTTAGATTTATACAATTTACTTTGAGGACTGTTAAATTTCAAATATATCAATTTTTAATAATTTGCCTTAAAATGTGTATTGTATCGCGAATTTAATAAAAATCTAAATTATTTGATATCAGAAGGATGTGTCTGATTTGCTCTTAGGTGCCACAAACAAAATACGTAAAAACGTCGCTATCCGAGCCCTTACAATGCAATCTGTGAAAAGCAAGTCAAGATCAAAACGGGCAGGTTAAATTGTTGGCTAAGTACGTTGTACTTATTATGCAAGATGTGTTTTACCCTCACTTAGGCTTTACTTCGTAGGCCTTTACTTTTATTTATTTGGACCTTTCTTTCTACGCTTACTGTTTTTTATAACATTTTTTTTTCTTCTTTATATTTTTATACGTTTTCAGTGGCTTAGGCCCTACATATAATTTGTCATATTTTGGGCAACATTGCTACATATACATAATACACATTCTGTATCAATGTATTTAGGCCTATGAATCTGTTTATTTTCAAATCGTTCTCTTCGGGCATGTTTAATAATGATAAAAGCCACAGTAGGTCTATTTTCTGTATAATTGTTATTTGTCATTAGTATATTTGATGTTTCATCTGATGGTATTTTGGCATGCTTGAATATTTACTTACATCGATCAGTAGGCCTATCCGATACCGTAAAACGGGTAACTTTGGGCACTTTTCAGAGTTTTTAAACCACTGCTTCCAAACAAAACCAAATATATTTCTAATTATCTCTTTTTATGACGTTAGGGTTCCTTCTACACCTTGAAGTTGAAAAAGATTTTTGAATAATTTTGAAAGGGTGCCCTAGGGGTTGAAAATAGCCTGACCAAAGTTACCCCGCATTTGGGGCAACTTTGGTCAGAGTATTACATTCCATGAAGAAAAGAAAATGAAAAAAACTGATCTTCGCTGTATATGGGCAAGGTTTTGTTTTTTGTGACATTTATCCCCATGCAAAATTAAGCAAGCACGCATCCTTGCTCACAAATATCGATTTTTATTTTGTCTGAAAAAAATGTAAAAAATGCTCATTTTTGGTCAAAAATGCCAATATTTTCGTAACTTTCAAAGAAATTGGACATGAGCGACTTCTTCCAAATATATTTCTTAACAAATTGAGACCAAATATGACTAAAAACAATATTGCTGTACGGAAATATGACCATTTAAAAATATATTTGAACGACCAAAGTTACCCGCTTACCGAAGTTACCCCCATTTTACGGTAATTAAATATTACAATGTTAGGGACGCTCCATTTGATTTCGGAAGGGGGACTGGAAGTTGAGGTGGCTTTTATTTCGCGTCGAAGGCGGCGAAGTTTGTTTTGTTTTTTTGCCGACAAAGTTCAAGGACAATAATAGGCCTAGCAGGGATATAAAGGGATAGGCATCGTAGCTATTACGTAACACACCGAATGATGTAGTTTAACTCTAGACAATAGGCGCCATATTGCAGGAGGGTTAGAGTTCATAGAGGAAACGTTAAAGGTTAGTAGATTAGGTCACCCAGGCACATCACTAATGTGTTTCACGAGTTGTAATACCGACAGGTAAAACATTGATTTTGTAAAATTCTCCCGATTTTTAAAATTACTAAATAAGGTTAGTACTTCAAACCATTCTTTGATGAATCTATGCAATATGACGGTAATTTTTGAAACATCTAAGAATCAATCTTAAACATCTTCATGATATTCATTTTTTTGCGCATGGTCAAAGCATGCTCTTGCGCTATCCACAGACTATCCGGTGGAAACGTCAAAGCAACGATCATGCGTTAATATTTATAAAATGGCGAATGATGTAGTTTAAGTCGAACAATAGCGTGACCGGCGTGACGTAGTTTTTGGCATTGTTCCTATATGCACTTTCACCCTCCTGGGCCTAGGTAAAATGTGTTGTAGTACATTTAAAATGTTCGTACCTTTTCGTACCTGATTTTGGTCCTTCTGCTGCGAATCAACGATATATATCCTCGGAATGATTCCATCACAAAATTATCCAAGATAAACAATAGTGTCCATAATTGCATGGTTGTTCCAAAATCGTAAACTCGATTCACAGAGAAGAGTATCATTGCTCAGGTATAACGATAGGTGTAGTTTTCTTGAGGTTGACAACTGTAATGACCATTTCATATGAGCCTATACATGCTATATGACCTTTTTGCCAATTCTCCTTATTATGCAAAATAGAGACCTAAACGCAACATGACGCAACTACTTCAACAGTTAATACATTAGAAGTGGGCATAAAGAACTATTGATGGTCTAATCACTTTAATGACTTTACGAATCTACGTTTATTCAATTTGTGTAACAAACATTTTAAATCTTTATAATTCAAGAAGGTGGTTACGGATGATTTGAACTAAACACCTGGATCGTGATATGATGGGTATTTCTATAGAAATTTTACATAAAGCTGAGTCGGACTATTTTTGCACTCGCACCTAAAATTTAGTACGATCATTATATTAGTGTATTGTCCGGCATCAATGAGTAGTTGATCAATTTGTAAAGAGCAACCTATTTCAATAACACTCCATTCGTGAAAAATAATGGAGCGGTAAAACAATAGCGCGACGTCATAGGTGTGTATTAAGTCGGTTAATGGCCGCGGATTAGAACGTGAGTGGGTAAGAATGGCTTCGCCGCTCCGCGGCTCAGCCATTCTTACCCACTCACGTTCTAATCCTTGGCCATTATCCTATACATAATATGCCTACTGCGGTTGAAATTGCATACGATGATTCTACACTGAGCGTGTTTATAGTGAATATAGCGCATTTTGAGTATACCGTACACGATAATCCTTGTATATGTACCAATACTCTTGCTGTTTATAGTGAGACACAGAGCGTGTTTATAGTGAATATACCGCATATTGAGTATACCGTATACGATAATCCTTGTATATATACCGATACCCTTGCTGTTTATAGTGAGACACAGTTACCGCACAAATTATATACCAACTAACATTATCGTACATTTGCAATGACCCCGAGGTCACACGGGAAATGTGTAAATATTGTGGCGCGAGCTATAAAGAGCCCATTCAACAATATGATCATGGTGGTGAACATGTAGCTTCTGTTTTGATAACTCTTGGGGGTGAGAATCGTTCCGAATGTCCTGCGCGCATCCTACGCATCATGAAGAAGCACCCACTTCCGGTAATACCGCACACAATTTATACTGGTGTGTTTATAGTGGGAATATCTCGCCACAATATCCTTCGGTTTAGAAGGATATCGATGTACCGTACATACATATACTGCTAGTGTTTATAGTGGGCAAGTATCCGGATAATCTCTAACCGGGTAGAAATTGTACCGCAATGTACCGCACATCTGCTCCCACTATAAACACACTCATTGTTACCGCACAAATTATATACCAACTAACATTATCGTACATTTGCAATGACCCCGAGGACACACGGGGAATGTGTAAATATTGTGGCGCGAGCTATAAACAGCCCATTCAACAATATGATCATGGCGGTGAACATGTAGCTTCTGTTTTGATAACTCTAGGGGGTGAGAATCGTTCCAAATGTCCTGCGCGCATCCTACGCATCATGACGAAGCTCCTACTTCCGGTAATACCGCACACAATTTATACTGGTGTGTTTATAGTGGGAATATCTCGCCACAATATCCTTCGGTTGAGAAGGATATCGATGTACCGTACATACATATACTGCTAGTGTTTATAGTGGGCAAGTATCCGGATAATCTCTAACCGGGTAGAAATTGTACCGCAATGTACCGCACATCTGCTCCCACTATAAACACGCTCACTGAGCGTGTTTATAGTGAATATACCGCATTTTGAGTATACCGTACACGATAATCCTTGTATGTATATGTACCGATACTCTTGCTGTTTATAGTGGGACACAGTTACCGCACAAATTATATACCAACTAACATTAACGTACATTTGCAATGACCCCGAGGTCACACGGGGAATGTGTAAATATTGTGGCGCGAGCTATAAAGAGCCCATTCAACAATATGATCATGGCGGTGAACATGTAGCTTCTGTTTTGATAACTCTTGGGGTGAGAATGTCCTGCGCGCATCCTACGCATCATGAAGAAGCTCCTTCTTCCGGTAATACCGCACACAATTTATACTGGTGTGTTTATAGTGGGAATATCTCGCCACAATATCCTTCGGTTGAGAAGGATATCGATGTACCGTACATACATATACTGCTAGTGTTTATAGTGGGCAAGTATCCGGATAATCTCTAACCGGGTAGAAATTGTACCGCAATGTACCGCACATCTGCTCCCACTATAAACACGCTCACTGACGTATAGAGAACATCATTCACAAACTTTCACACTTCTCGGACCTAAAGGTTATAAGGGATTAAACGCTTGAATGATGTTGTTCATACTTGCATCTACCGCCGCTATTGCCATCGCTCGATGCTAGCCTTTCCAATATGCTTCTTGCGTGCAGTGTGTAAATAAACGAGTTAGGTGTGAAGCATGAACGAAAGATTAACATTGTTATACGTCGACAGATGCCCATAGGTGCTAGTATGAATTTCCATTTGATATAATTGGGCACTTCAGGGTTCAATATAGATTATATACAATTAAGTATGATATATTTTCGATGGTAAATATATTTCACTTTAAAAGTTTTTAGTTTTCATAATTGTAATTTGTTAATATTATATAAAAAGCGGGTATAAGTCTATAATTATTGTAAGAGTATCCGATCATTTTGAATTTTAATAAATGCGAAACGCCGGCGGTAGTGACCAGCAAGAACTGTGTATGTCGCGATTCTTGCAGTAGTTTTTATGAATAGAATACAATAGCGGATACAATAGCGAATACAATAGAACTCTATTACGGGCAAATAAACCTTGTCGCGTTGCTAAATTTCACTTCTTCTTTTTTCATTAACTAACCGTTATTTTTTAAACTTTGGAAAACCTCGACGCGAGGTTTTTAATTTGCTGATCTGATCAAGCGTATCATTAAATTCCTGAACAATAGAAATAAGCTGTGAATCGGTAGCTTTACCGTCCAAGCTTATGTCATAACCAAGATAGGTGTATTTTCCATCTTTTCCAAGTTTTGGAATAGGGAGGTTTTGAATGGAAATGTTTATGTCGGATGTATCATCCCTTTTGCTCCAATCATACTGCAGTTAAGGCCGGTTCAAAGTGTATATTCGAAGGTGAATATTCGGCTTCGAATACTTTTTGGTCGTCAAAATATATGCGACTTCGAATATAAAACTATGAACCGGAGAAAGATATATTTCTACAATTCACAGCGTTGCCCGACTGTTAACAAGTATTGCCCGTTGACCTAGGTAAGCAAAATTTAGAGAATTTCTTTAACGTAGTCAATACAATAATAGGTAAACTCAATATTGAACTACTGTCATGATTTAATGTCTGTAAAATAAAAATGAATAAATTAATTAATAAGTTAATAAAGAAATAAATAAGTCAATAAGTGGCCACATGCGTTTTAAGTGGAGATGTAACATTTTGGGGTTCATAATATAGGCCTACCCCGGGGAGGCCTACAGCCTATGTAGTTCAATTTCATGGTGTCAAACTAAAGCTTGTGATGAGACCAATACAGTAAGCATAATAAATGTTGTAAAAAAGTATTAACATTTGAATAATTGGTATATAATTAGCATAATTTGCGGGGTGGAGGATGATCAGGAGGAGCAAATTGAATATAAGTGACCCCCAGTGGTCATAATTATAATGCAAGAGGTCCATTTCTTTTTTCACATTTTTTTTACAATTCACTTTAAACTGCATACTTTAACACCATACAATCATATTCCAGGTAATTTAATTTGCTTTGAGAAGCAATTTTGCATATTTTATTTTCTGTAATTATCAAACACATGGCCAATTGTTATCTAATCAAGTATAACATTATAATTATAATTATAGGCCTATTAATAGTAATGCGTTGAGTTAAAAAAAAGTAATATCCGCCTTTTTTTCTTTCTTTTTGAAATGACATACTCGTTACAAAAACAAATCAGCATGGAAAACATTTTTTTCCTCAGAGGCAGATATTTGGTCTATTCAGTGTGATAAAGCTACAAATAGACGATCTTTTAAATTCATTTTTATATGGCTTTTTGTTTTTCAACCTTATTATTTGTATTTGTAATGTTCACACAATCTGACAATGTCCCAACTTATACCTAATGTGAATCGAGCCATTTAACATGTGCTTGTAGGACAACGATTTTGAATTAAACATGTTAATTGTGATATTTTAATTCCCCTAGAACACCACAGTTAAGCGTCAAGTCCAAAATTGTTTCGTTTTTATTTTACTTCATTAAAATTACTCGAAAACCCTCCTAAGAGTTGTTACTGATATACATTTTATAATTTTGGGCAAAGAATAGCCAAATAGTTGACCGAAATCGTATATTTGCACCAATATTTGACTGAAATCGTATATTAGCATTACCGCCCTTTGTGGCTTTATTGCAAGCCAAAGTGCTGCTAAATGTGAAACGAGATTACTTGAAATATATATTTCCAGAGTTGAACGAGTTTCAACTCTACGAATATATTTCTGAAATATGTCTATCTGATTGGTTGATGGTCAAGAGGATTACGGCATCCTCAAAGTCTCTTGCTGTAATTCTCTAATCGATATCTATTATAGGACCGATCTTTTGAAATCCATACAACCGTGTCAAATGAAATAGTCTCGGATCATAATTTGTGCACGATACAACGTTGATACTTCTGATTTCGGAATTTTATTTAAAATAGGCATAAATCACCTTGAACAGGTTGAATGCTGGCTAGTAGATAAAAGTAGATAAAATAACTATGGGTCGAATTTACATTAATCAGTGTCCTGGGCCAGGATAACATGTAGGACTCCTTCGCATTCTAAAACAATACTTCACCAAATGTCCTTGCTTTCATTTTCTCATTTAATTTATATTTATTTTTATTTATTTATTTATTCACTGCCTATGTGGTAAATCCGGTATTGCCAAATATTTCTCGTCCATTACCCGTGTTAATCTATTTATTTATTAAAATGCACCATCTATTAAATTCCTGTAATACAATGTATAGTCCTAGTGTATTTGATAACAAAGTTGTTTTTATTTTTGATTGGAATTTGGGGTTCCATAGATTTACAAGGGTCAGTTTTACACGATTTCATATATAAAATATGTTTGGGCATGGCGGAATTAGTATATGATTAAAAATGGACATACTCTTACGTAGTGATGGTAAGTTATGTTTTATGCAAATAATATGATATTTAGGCTTACAAACATAACCTACAAATGTACAAGTGAACGGTTCATTGTTTGCTAAATCCAAGCGAGATCACCCGAAAATCTATGCAAGAGAAATTTCTACTGCTGCTGATGAAAAAAATGAGTGCGTTTGGAGTTTTTTTTTCTGCACTTTACCAGTAGGCCTAATAAATTCATAAATTCATAAAAAAATAAAAATCAAATAAACATTTAGAGCGAATGTTTTTACTCACTGTTCATCTGATCCACTTTTCCAGGAAATATCTATACTCCTTAGTTTTTTTCCCTGACTTTCCAGACATAATTCTGAGTAAACATCAAAATTAATGTTTACAAAACAATCAAATATATATATACATTCGTTTGCATTTTGTACATTAATATTAATATTAATAATGTACAAACATTAAAAAAGGGGGCCTAAGAGTATGTCCATTTTTAATCATATACTAATTCCGCCATACCCAAACATAAACTGCTCAAATAAAGAAAGTCCGCAGTCATGTAACCCGTCCTACACCAAAACCTGATCTTGTTATGAAAATTTGATTGATACGGTTGTGTGCAGAATCTTGTTAGCTCTAATTTGATACCAAATTTGATACCAAACACTCAAAAGTGACGAAGACTGATACCAGTTTATGGCATTTGGTGCATTTTCAAAAGTTGCAAATCAAAACGATAACGCGGTCAAAATTGCTTAGCGTGGCAATGTGGTCAAGCTTGCTTGCCCACGATGAACCCATGTCGACTATCCCAAGTGCGCGCATTATTCAATTGTTAATTTAAAACGCATGGATTGCTACAGTGCTTTACTGATGAATACTAGGGCACGATGCGATCGATATGACCTAGCGGTTGTTTCGGGCTATGTCAATGGTCGCGCTGTGCCATTCACCACTACAGCTCCGCGTGGTCCATTTTTAATTTGCAACTTTTAAAAATGCACCAAATTTCATATACTGGCCTCAATCTCTCTGAATTTAGAGTTTTTGGTGGCAAATTTGGTATCAAGTTGGAGCTAACAAGATTCTGCACACGACTTTATCAATTAAATGTTCATAACACGATCAGATTTTGGTGTAGGACGGGTTACATGACTGCGGACTTTCTTTATTTGAGCAGTTTATTTTATATATGAAATCGTGTAAAAACTGACCCCTTGTAAATCTATGGAACCCCAAATTCCAATCAAAATAAAAACAACTTTGTTATCAAATACACTAGGACTATACATTGTATTACAGGAATTTAATAGATGGTGCATTTTAATAAATAAATAGATTAACACGGGTAATGGACGAGAAATATTTGGCAATACCGGATTTACCACATAGGCAGTGAATAAAGAAATGAATAAAAATAAATATAAATTAAATGAGAAAATGAAAGCAAGGACATTAATTTTTTGGTGAAGTATTGTTTTAGAATGCGAAGGAGTCCTACATGTTATCCTGGCCCAGGACACTGATTAATGTAAATTCGACCCATAGTTATTTTATCTACTTTTGCCAGCATTCAACCTGTTCAAGGTGATTTATGCCTATTTTAAATAAAATTCCGAAATCAGAAGTATCAACGTTGTATCGTGCACAAATTATGATCCGAGACTATTTCATTTGACACGGTTGTATGGATTTCAAAAGATCGGTCCTATAATAGATATCGATTAGAGAATTACAGCAAGAGACTTTGAGGATGCCGTAATCCTCTTGACCATCAACCAATCAGATAGACATATTTCAGAAATATATTCGTAGAGTTGAAACTCGTTCAACTCTGGAAATATATATTTCAAGTAATCTCGTTTCACATTTAGCAGCACTTTGGCTTGCAATAAAGCCACAAAGGGGCGGTAATGCTAATATACGATTTCAGTCAAATATTGGTGCAAATATACGATTTCGGTCAACTATTTGGCTATTCTTTGCCCAAAATTATAAAATGTATATCAGTAACAACTCTTAGGAGGGTTTTCGAGTAATTTTAACGAAACAATTTTGGACTTGACGCTTAACTGTGGTGTTCTAGGGGAATTAAAATATCACAATTAACATGTTTAATTCAAAATCGTTGTCCTACAAGCACATGTTAAATGGCTCGATTCACATTAGGTATAAGTTGGGACATTGTCAGATTGTGTGAACATTACAAATACAAATAATAAGGTTGAAAAACAAAAGCCATATAAAAATGAATTTAAAAGATCGTCTATTTGTAGCTTTATCACACTGAATAGACCAAATATCTGCCTCTGAGGAAAAAAATGTTTTCCATGCTGATTTGTTTTTGTAACGAGTATGTCATTTCAAAAAGAAAGAAAAAAAGGCGGATATTACTTTTTTTTAAACTCAACGCATTACTATTAATAGGCCTATAATTATAATTATAATGTTATACTTGATTAGATAACAATTGGCCATGTGTTTGATAATTACAGAAAATAAAATATGCAAAATTGCTTCTCAAAGCAAATTAAATTACCTGGAATATGATTGTATGGTGTTAAAGTATGCAGTTTAAAGTGAATTGTAAAAAAAATGTGAAAAAAGAAATGGACCTCTTGCATTATAATAATGACCACTGGGGTCACTTATATTCAATTTGCTCCTCCTGATCATCCTCCACCCCGCAAATTATGCTAATTATATACCAATTATTCAAATGTTAATACTTTTTTACAACATTTATTATGCTTACTGTATTGGTCTCATCACAAGCTTTAGTTTGACACCATGAAATTGAACTACATAGGCTGTAGGCCTCCCTGGGGTAGAGCCTATATTATGAACCCCAAAATGTTACATCTCCACTTAAAACGCATGTGGCCACTTATTGACTTATTTATTTCTTTATTAACTTATTAATTAATTTATTCATTTTTATTTTACAGACATTAAATCATGACAGTAGTTCAATATTGAGTTTACCTATTATTGTATTGACTACGTTAAAGAAATTCTCTAAATTTTGCTTACCTAGGTCAACGGGCAATACTTGTTAACAGTCGGGCAACGCTGTGAATTGTAGAAATATATCTTTCTCCGGTTCATAGTTTTATATTCGAAGCCGCATATATTTTGACGACCAAAAGTATTCGAAGCCGAATATTCGCCTTCGAATATACACTTTGAACCGGCCTTAACTGCAGTATGATTGGAGCAAAAGGGATGATACATCCGACATAAACATTTCCATTCAAAACCTCCCTATTCCAAAACTTGGAAAAGATGGAAAATACACCTATCTTGGTTATGACATAAGCTTGGACGGTAAAGCTACCGATTCACAGCTTATTTCCATTGTTCAGGAATTTAATGATACGCTTGATCAGATCAGCAAATTAAAAACCTCGCGTCGAGGTTTTCCAAAGTTTAAAAAATAACGGTTAGTTAATGAAAAAAGAAGAAGTGAAATTTAGCAACGCGAAAAGGTTTATTTGCCCGTAATAGAGTTCTATTGTATTCGCTATTGTATCCGCTATTGTATTCTATTCATAAAACTACTGCAAGAATCGCGACATACACAGTTCTTGCTGGTCACTACCGCCGGCGTTTCGCATTTATTAAAATTCAAAATGATCGGATACTCTTACAATAATTATAGACTTATACCCGCTTTTTATATAATATTAACAAATTGCAATTATGAAAACTAAAAACTTTTAAAGTGAAATATATTTACCATCGAAAATATATCATACTTAATTGTATATAATCTATATTGAACCCTGAAGTGCCCAATTATATCAAATGGAAATTCATACTAGCACCTATGGGCATCTGTCGACGTATAACAATGTTAATCTTTCGTTCATGCTTCACACCTAACTCGTTTATTTACACACTGCACGCAAGAAGCATATTGGAAAGGCTAGCATCGAGCGATGGCAATAGCGGCGGTAGATGCAAGTATGAACAACATCATTCAAGCGTTTAATCCCTTTTAACCTTTAGGTCCGAGAAGTGTGAAAGTTTGTGAATGATGTTCTCTATACGTCAGTGTAGAATCATCGTATGCAATTTCAACCGCAGTAGGCATATTATGACACAATAATCCATTAATTACTCGGACTAGAATCCAGAACCCACAGTCTTTTGATAGTTGGTGGTTGTGTAAATATTTTCTAAACACTATAAAAAGACAGCTTTGTATAAACTACTCTCTCAGTACACTTGATTTAGGCCTGCATTATGATTATAGGCCTACGGTAATAAATACTTGAAGAAGAAAAAAGTTGAGCTAAACAAGAAACCTTTCGTGCTTGACTGATCCTTACTGGATGAAGGTCATATAGAGGCCCTGCATGCTTTTATCGATTGGCTCTAAACAAACTAAATCATAGTGCAGTGCAGTCATTTCAATCAAATGTTGTCATCAACCTATTTGATTGTAGTGCATTGTTATGTGTACGAGCGTGTTTATAGTGGGAGCAGATGTGCGGTACATTACGGTAAATTTCTATCCGGTCAGAAATTATCCGGATAAACACTAGCAGTATATGTATGTAGGGTAGATCGATATCCTATACACAGGATATACAAGGATATTGTATTTGCACTATAAACACACCAGTATAAATTGTGTGCGGTATTACCGGAAGTAGGAGCTTCGTCATGATGGGTAGACACTAGTATTTTGATAAGTAAAATAGCTGGATGAGGTATGTAGCTGGTTGGGGTGGTTACGGGTCGCTAAAACCACTAACCGCGAAATATGGATATCCAACTAGTTTGCCTGTTATGTATGGCTACAAAGAATCACTAACCGCGCAATGTGGATATCCAACTGTTTTGCCCGCAGGGTCATAAAGAACCACTAACCGTGGATATCCAACTAAAAAAAGCATCAATATCTACCAAAACGTAAAAAAGGGCCAAAGTTTTTTTAAAAAATTGTGAAGCTTTTCACCCTTTTCTAAACTTGGTCCCATTTATCACACTAACCGCGAAATGTGGATATCAAGCTAGTTTGCCCCACAATGCTTCAAAATATCACTAACCGTGATATATGGATAATCAACTAGTTTGCCCCGCAGGGCTAAAAAGAACCACTAACCGCGAAATATGGATATCCAGCTGTTTGCCCCCAGAGCTTCAAAAAACCACTTACCGCGAAATATGGATATCCAAATAGTTTGCCCCGCAGGGCTACAAAGAACCAATAATCGCGATAATGGATATCCAACTAGTTTGCCTCGCATGGCTACAAAGAACCACTAACCGCGCAATATGGATATCCAACTCAAAAAAGTATCAATATCTACCAAAAAACGTTTGAAAAATCTTTCCTGTGTGGCTTTTCACCCTTGTTTAAACTTGGTCCCATTTATGAAAGTTTCTAAAGACCCATACAGAGTCATCTATACCTGTTGGTTTTCTTAGTTGTCAGTGTTTATTTCGTAGAGTCAATGAATTAATGTTCGTGCGTGATTGAAGTATTTCCGTATAGACGTTATAATGTATTTTGATTTAAGAAAAAGTAGCAAATACTCACTTTCTTACATTTTTCATCGTCATGTTGGATTCTGCACCTTATGTAGGGCCTATTTGCAGCAGGTTGACATACAGTCAATTTGCTAAGTATAATACTCCACTACTCTTTATATAAACACACAATATAATAAAATATACACCTTCTATAATGTTTTTGATAATAGGCCTACATACATTGATATAGCCTAAGTCATATTGCACCGCTTTCGAACAGTCTCAAAACTATTAAGTGCTAATTTTGTTGCATGGACAAATTATGACCCGTTCTTCATGTTATTATGATTAAATGGGACCAAGTTTAAAAAAGGGTGAAAAGCCACACAGGAAAGATTTTTTAAACTTTGGCCCCTTTTTGCGTTTTAAAACGTTTTTGGTAGATGTCCTTTGCCTATAAACGCCAAAATCCAGGCCATAAACGTTATGGCAATTTCGAAGCTAAATTTCTTTTTTAGTAATATTACGATTCCTTTGAAGACACTTATGGCCATGGAGGATAGCATTGTAAAACATTTTCGTGAATGGTTTAATTTAAACAATTCATCCAATAGGGATATCATATTTATTCTTTCTTGCAAAGGGGGGTTAGGAATCTTAAGTCCTTTTACAATGTATGTTGCTAAAAAGGTGTCTTTTTTATTACAATGTCTAAATTCTGATGATCCCCAAACAAAGTACAGTGCTTTTTTTTGCTATGATCCTGATGTTGCTTTGTTTGGGAATTGTGAAGTGGATGGAGACAGGAGGGTGAAAGTGCATAGGAACAATGCCGGAAACTACGTCACTCTATTGTTCGACTTAAACTACATCATTTTTAACGCATGCGTGTTCGTTAATACAGCTTTAGTCTCCTCCACCTTCTCAACATGGTACGTGGAATGTCTGGAATCACACTGACGGCGGAGGAGGAGAATACTAGCTGGTCAGACAGTTTAATTTTATCAAGCATATAATACCTAAACAATCACCGTCATTTGATCGATTTACTACAGAATATAATTGATTACTCAAAATATAATTTTAATATTGTAAACATGTTAACTTATATATTTGTGTACGAAAGTATAAGGACACGTGAATAAAATCATGTCGAAGACAAAATGGCCGCTAATCCGCCTATTGTCTAGACTTAAACTACATCTTCCGGTTTGTTACGTAATACTAGGATGCCCATCCCTTTGTATCGATCCCTGATGGAGAGGACAGAGTAGTCAAAAGGGGTAAGGTCAACTGGCCTAAATCCATTTGGGTTGAGTTAAATGAGCTATGCATGCGCGAGAAGCTGAAATTAGAGTTTCATAATGATGTGTATGCTTTTGTTTCTGAACATGATGATGTTCAATTCGTTTTTCGGTCACATACTGCTCTTTCCACCCACCTCAAACAGACTCATACCAATAAACGCATAAACAGACTTAGCAACCTGGAATCACAAGGCAGAATATTCAAAACTAAGTGCGACAAGGTTTTGTCTTCAAAGTTTCTGTCAAATCTGGCTTCAGATGATAATCTTGTTCGTTTTATATTCAAATCACGCCTACAACTTTTAGAGTATAATTCTCTCCTCCACAAATACTACCCCAACACGTACCCAAAAACGTGTCGCATTTGTAATAATCCAGCTGATACTGTATCCCACATCATGAATGGTTGTATGCATTTCAGAAACATTTATGTTGCTAGACACGACCGTATTGTGGCTCTTATTAGGGAGGAAACCATGAAACTACACCCCCAGTTTGATATTTTTAGTGACCAACCCATAACAGGCGACTTTCTTGGTACTCAATCCGATTTTCAATACATCCATACCCGATCTCCTTATTTGTGATCGTCAGACCATGCAAGCTTTTATTGTTGAAATATCATGCCCATTTGATGCTTTTGTTAACACATGTTATAACACCAAATTCAACATTTACCAACCACTCAATCAGCACATCACCCTGGACACGCCGTATTCATGCAAAACAATAGAGAGTTCCCGTGTTTTGGGTTACCCGCCCAAAGAGCTTTTAAATAGAAATAGAGTCGCAATAGATTATATAATCTTTTGTTCGTTTGATGCCGATTAGAAGTTGCGACAGGCTATTCATAAAAGTGGTACCATTGTTTCGAATAAAGGGTTCCGCCATTAAATTGGTCACTGATCCGGCATCATATTAACGCTCTACACAACAGGCGAGTATCAATAAGTGACCACACTACAGTCATGTGTAAGGGCAGTCATGTGTAAAGTGGTACCATTGTACTCAATGTATCCCAAATGTGTGCTTGTGTGGGTCTGAAGACTATAAGGAGGCTTTAGCTGTCGATGCAATCATCTTTACCACCCACCTGACGATAGGTGTTTCATTTAAATAAATTGAATGCTCTTGGTGATCGATTACACATTAGAATGTATGAAGGCTGCCATTTCCAGTCCATATATCTATATTACACTATAATGGTAATCGCTATACGTATACATGTAAGTATAAGTATAGGCCTATAAAGGTTGTTTTTAAGAAATTTCCATTTAATGTTATTTTAAGAAGGAGATTGGTATAGAAATAGTGGCGTACCCAAAGAGGGGGGGGGGTTGGGGAGGGCCAGATTCACCGCTGTGAGAAGTCTTGGGGGGGGGGAGGGAGGAGGAGATATGGAGAATGAAAGAGGGCTGGAGGAAGGGATAATAAAGGCAAGTAGATAAATAGAAATATAAGGAAAATGATGGGAATGAGAGAGGGAGGGTGAGAGGGACAATGAGAGCGAGGGAGTGATAAAATGTAGGCCTAGGAAAAATAAGTACAGAGAAGGGAAAGAAGTTAAAGGAATGATGAATACATTTAATTATTAGGCCTATATAATAACTAAACACATAACAGCACTGGGCAGCCATTCGACGATGTCAATGCCTTTATTCGTTACGTAATTAAAACGCCCAGTCAGATGTATTTCACACCTACCAAACACAACTCACCCAATTTCGCAAACTGGACGTTGAATGTACACTCTCATGAATATTGATTGGCAACATTTTCCAATATGTCAGCGCTCTAATCGGAAACAATAGAACAATAGACCCTGCAGAGCGTTGTACCCGCCATCTTGGAGGGAAACCTAAACTCCGTTTACAATTTTCAGAATACCAACACTCGCGCAATAATTAGCAAATGTTATTTTGTAGAATGTAGCACCAATAGGGTCATTGACCAAATCAAAGGAATGAGGAATACGGCGGTGCGAATCACGTTATAAACACTATTGTAGTCCGTTCCGCTTGAAAACACGGGAACTCTCTATTGTCATTATTATAGGTAGCCTCAGAACAGAGAAGATGATAAAAGAGGAGGTCGCTCGCTGCCCACATCAAATAAATAATGTGTGCATCCGCCTATTGATGGAAATAATGATCTAATCCGATTGATCAACTAATACGATAAGTGGCTTTGCGAGTCACGCCTGTCTAGCTCTAAACGGCGCATGCCCGGATATCAATTTGTTACGTCAGTTGACCGCGAAATATAATTTCTGTATTGTTTGGCATGACCGACTGCTAAGGTTGACCCGAGATCCCTGTGAAAAAGACCCTCATTTTGGATCCAAATAGCATTTTTGGACACGTTTGGACACAAAACGGGAGTATATGGAGAAACTGCCACGAGTTTGAATTACTGATTACACCAGTTTTAAGTTTCCGTAAACTACCGCAAATATTCAAATGCTTATCATTTAAATTTCTTTTCCTTTCATTACGTTTGGGAATTGGAAAGAACCTTCTGTTAAATCATGCATGACTCAATTACAAATCTCTACATCCCTTTCTTCTTGTCTATTGATATTTTGAATAGTGTTTATCTTTCCCTAATAGATAGCGCCCTGATCGATTCTTCCTGCATATCAATATGCTTCATTTACATTACATTACAGAGATCGGACACTAATCCCTACCATAACAAACCATGTATAGACTGTACATGCAAATACAGGTGATATAACAGGTCTATATTACAGGATTAGATTAGTAAACTATGATCTATTTGCAAGTATTATATTGATTGAGCAGGAAAGATTTGATACTTTTTTTTTGTATAGTAGTCTAGTGGCCGGCGTGCGTTATTTCTTTCTGCAACCATAATGGGCCACAATGCGATAACACATAGTACATACATGTAATTAATAGCCCTATGAGGCTAGATATAACACGAGTTTATTACCATTATTATTTCCTCTTACTTAATAAAATAAAAAGAAATCGATAGAATTAAAATTCTATAACGGTTTACCTGGGGTTCGAACCCACAAGCTTTGTATCCATAGTCTAATGCCTACACGACTGTGCTATGATTCGTTGTGCCAGAAAGGTGTTTGTTTATGATACTTATTGATTACGGAATAAACTGCATACACACAATATACTATTACTAGGGATAACCATCAAAATTTCATGTTGCCCCTATTGCTACAAAAGACTGGATAGAACTCACCAATAGAAGTATTTTGGTGGTTAAATGGTCAAAATCGGTCAAAAACTTTTCGAATTATGAATTTTCTAAGTTTCCCATTCTGACCGGTCATTGGAACGAAATAAAATGACAAGGTCCAAAAATATCAATTGGGAGCAAAATTGGCATAAGCATATATGTGACGTGTCATGTCAAAAGGAGACACTTTTGGGCAGGATCGTAAATGGAGAAAAAGCCAAAAATCTGCTGGTGGGTGATTTTTTCACAATTTGGGTTTGTTGCTAATTTGTGATGTTATTAATGTTAAAAATATTGTCTGATAGTTTCAGACCGGAATGTAACTGGCATCTTGTATTTTTTGAGACATTTTTCAAGTTAATTCCCACTCTCAACATTGTCAATAATATTTTTAAAGGCCGATATCTCAATTTCCAATTTTATTATACCATAACTTCCGAACTCAATATCTTTGCTTAGGAATGTCCAAATTCATTTGGGAAAACGGCGTTGTGGAGCAAAATATCTCTATATTTAAGATATGTAAAAACCTCAAAATTCATAACCTGCCCAAAAGTGTCTCCTTTTGACATGACACGTCACATATTTACCTTTATATATTTCTTTATTTTAACATATATGCAAACATGAAAAAAGCATATTGTGAAAGTATCAAAGGGGTTTCTTATGAAATGGCACTTTATCAAAATTGCACTAAGTCCAGGTAATTTTTTTTTTCACAACCAAAAATGTCAATGTTATTGGGTTTAATATGACCAATTAGTAGGTGTATGCAAATTAAATCTTAAGTGTCATTGAAGGTCATTGACTCATTCACAACAATAGAGGTTATCCACTTCACTCATCATGCTCATGTGTGACTTCTAACAAAAGGTGCTGGTTCCCGTAGTATTCCTCATTCAAAATAATTCAATACATGACCTCAGAGTTACCTGCATGACTTTCGCGGGCTATTTTGAAACAGTTATGGTTGCACATTCAGGTACTTCTTTTGAAAGTTCTAAACAAGGTATAGCCAGCAGCAAGTTGTAGATGTATAGGCCTAAATATAAGAAAACGTTTAGGGTTGAAATCAGGTGAAAAATACATCGAATGGGCACGAAACTTCACATTTATGTTCAGAAAGGTGTCTTCTTAGCATGATTCGAAAGGAGTATGGAAATTCCAAAGGGAAGCTGGTGATTTAATTTGTAACTCGAGATCTACTTGTTCATTTTTTTAACCTTTTTACAGAGGGTATGATAGAGGTATTACTGGCAACTCTGCCAAATTACAGCTCAGTAGGCCACGTTTTTCACCTGAAATTATTGACATGAATATTTTGTGCCATTCTTGAGCAGTGCTGAACTCAGCCACTGGCAATTAAGCGCACTGTGGCGATGGACCAATTTTGACTCGCACTTACAGGAAAATGAAATAAGTTATGTTGCTGTAATTTGCAAGATAGTTACAAAATATAATTGGCATTAACTTCCTCAATGTTTACAGAAAAGTATTGAAAAATAAAAGAATGAGATCAATTTAGAAATGTCTGTGCAAGCAGTGCACAGTTGAGCTCCCTGCATGTCTATGGGAGTGGTCTAATCAAGTTGATGGTTCATTGGTCATCCCTACTATTACTAGTATAATAAATACGAATATAATCCTAACCCTAACCCTAATCCCTAACCCTAACCCTAACCCTAACCCTAACCCTAACCCTAACCCTAACCCTAACCCTAACCCTAACCCTAACCCCTAACCCTAACCCTAACCCTAACCCTAACCCATAACCCTAACCCTAACCATAAGACCCTAACCCTAAGACCCTAACCCTGACAATAATGAACCTTGCCTCGGACTATGCGGTTAGTGATATATTGCGGCCCATTATGGTTGCAGAAAGAAATTATTTATGTCCTCTTTTGCACAATTACTGTATTTTTGTGGGACCTGAATTTTAAATTTTTATGATGATGACATAGACTCGCTTGCCAGTCCTATATACGCCGTACCTATGTATATTGAGGACTGGCTTACGCCATTTTGGATGTCAATGGGAAATACACACTTAACGATTTGCGCCGGTTAGAAACTTGAAAAAAAAATCTTTAAAATTTCATCAATGTATATAAATGTGGTACCAACTGTATTGTGCTTGATAATTTAAGACTCGGTTGAAACAAAATTAAGGATCGAAAGCATTTAAGTGTCCAAAAGGCAAAATTATCGTCAAAGTTCTGTTGAAATCGGCACCCTTGCGAAGGGTTCAGAATTCGAATCAGGAACAAAAATATCCGATCTTTGCGATCAAAAACACAAAATTACAACTTTAAACATACTATTGGCAAAAGACATTATTACCAAACAATATAGAATAGAAAATTTGACATCATTTTCTCAAAATAATGAAAAAATTTGCTCACTAGACATCGAAAAAGTACGCAATCCAATTCCCGTTCAAACGCGTGGGAAACTGAAAGTGCATAATCGTGACTAATGATGACATGTATGATGCAAACTCATAGGTGTTGTGCGTTTGGCAAGTTGGGAGGGTGGGGGTTCAAAATGACCCCATAGGATTATAAAATTGCTCAAATACCTCTTTCAAATATATCAAATTATTTACATAAATAAACAAAAACAAATAAATAAATAAATAAATAAATAAATAAATAAATAAATAAATAAATAAATAAACGAAAAAATTGAACAAATTTTAGCGTAGCATTAAAATCATAAATATAACCATTGCTGGCAGGAGGACTCGAACCAACGATATTGATATCAGCAGTCTGATGCTCTACCATTGAGCTAAATGACAGCATCTAGTGATGAGAGTCGAGTTTTTAGCTTATACAGTGTTTGTCTGTGATAATGTCGCCTCGTGAAAGAAAGAAATATAAAATCTCAATTTGTAATTTAAATTTATTTGATAATTTTCTAACCTATATTTTCTTTCGAGCAGGGACAAATATTTCCCCTTTTATCTAATTTGACCGCTATATAAGAATCTATTTCTTTTATTACTGATTTAATTCCGCGATTTGTTCCATTAAGCAATATCAAAGATTAATGTCACACATCTCACAACAGATATTTAGTTGGTCTAGTGGTCTTTCACAGTGCTGTTTAACCGGGAGGTACCGAGATCGATTCCCACCTCTGCCTGCAATTTTTTTTTTAAACTGGGAAATAATAACCTGACATTCGCCGCTGACATTCGTACTTCAGAAGCGGAGTTATAACTTGTTAAACTTTGCTCCTTCCGTAAAAGGGTACATTATTTTGGCACTACATTATTTCTTTTTTTTCACATTGCTGGTATTAAATATCAAATGGTCATAATTGGCGGTCACTTCAAATCATCCCCAACTGAACTAGGTTCAGGTATTTCCTCTCATTGTTAACTGTTGGTTAACCCACCACTTGAGAATAAAGGACTATGATAGGTGCAACAGGATTACCTACGGGATTATCTCAAGGATATAATTCTGTTCTCCATCCTTTTCTTACATCTTCTCTGATATGTGCTAGTGTCAATGGTTATTGTTAAAAGGCAATAAGGTGTGTAATTGCAATATTTCCTCTGAATAGGAAAGACTCTCTACATCGAGTTATGTATGCTGGTGGTTCGCAATACTGTTATTTAAGAGAAGGTATCTTTCAAATCCAAATTCAAATGTTTGACCTTATATTAATTTTACTGGAAAATTATTTATGCTTGACTTTCCATAACTTAACAAAACTTTTGATTTTTTTAATGGGAGTTGCGATATATGTGACGTGTCATGTCAAAAGGAGACACTTTTGGGCAGGTTATCAATTTTGAGCTTTTTACATATCGTAAATAAATATATGTTTTGCTCCACAACGCCGTTTTCCCCAATGAAATAGGACATTCCTAAGCGAAGATATTGGTAAGTTATGGTATTATAAAATTGGAAATTGAGATATCGGCCTTTAAACATATTATTGACAATATTGAGAGTAGGAATTACCTTGAAAAATGTCTCGAAAAATACAAGATGCCAGTTATATTCCGGTCTAAAACTATCAGACAATTTTTTAAACATTAATAACATCACAAATTCGCAACAAACCCAAATTGTGAAAAATTCACCCCCGGGCAGATAATTGGCTATTTCTCCATTTACGATCCTGCCCAAAAGTGTCTCCTTTTGACATGACACGTCACATATATGATGCTTTTTCACTCGTTTAAAAAACATGGTCACCCTGGTTAGTATTATTTTTCTTTAAAGAAAAAAAAGCATGATTTGACTGCGAAATTGGGAATTTAACGATGTACTTCCGTGTGTGGAATATTTTCTCCACTAAGAGAACTACCGAATCAGTCGAGCGTGTGTCGGATGAACAGACTACCACAAAGGAAGTTTCAAGTGGTGTTTGAAGTACCCCAAACAAAGAAATGTGAATGGAGGTTAACTGTGGGTAATCGGATTATATGTTCGAGCGATCTCCTCTTTTCTCATCTTCTCTGCTCAGAAGTATTCACAACAAAGTCACTTCCGGGCTAAAAATGCTTGGTTTTTCAAATAGGCGGTGTAAGGCGATCGCTAGATACCTCAGCATTAGCGCAGCCATTGGCTCAAATATTATCTGGAAGCAGCGCGCTCGAACTATTTTGCAGCGATAATGGCTTGCCGATTTGCTGAGGTATCTGGCAATTGTCCCAACCGTCTTTGGTTTCCCATCAATTTTTTGTCTTCTTCATTGTTGCGTAATTATTGCATTGCTATGCTCCGCTTGTATTATATATATTGTATTGTACTGTGGTTTTATATGAATTATTCATAATGGTTCATAACGGATCGATAACTGGCCTCATTTTCTAGCTAGCAAACCGACGGGATTTGTCATTCGTTTGCGTGCTTGATAGAACAACCGTGAATTTAGTGTCACCCCCTTGATATAGTCCTTCAAGGAGGACCACGCTCCATTTAGTACGATAGTCCACGCCGTCAGGCGTGGGTCCTTCTACATTCGACAAATCCTTCCCGGAAAGTCGGGGGAAATGTCAAACTGATTAACCACGCCTACTGAGCTACTAATGATATTCAGCCAATCCGATCGACTGAATATCATCAATAGCTGTCAGTAGGTGTGGCTTGCCTACCTACTACCAGAACACTAGCTTCTAGCTTGGGATTGACACCAGTATTGCGTAACAAAATTGATTATTAATCCTCTTCAGTTGCATATGTGTTAATGCTATTATAATACTCGGTTTTACCCTCAGTTCACTGACCTGTAGGTAGCACACAATCAGTTCCTTTTGTCATCACTACATTTAATATTGTCCTGGTTAACCACGATTCGTTACTATTTTTGTAGAAGTTGTGCTTGAAATTATTGATTGGCTACAAACAAAGGATTTGAACCGATGTTCTTCACCGTAATAATTGGGCAGTGCAGTGCAGTCCATTCGATCAAATGTTGTCATTCAACCTATTTGTTCGTAGTGCATTTGTTATGTGCGTGAGACGAACTGTTTCGGTAGATTGCAATCATGCTTTTGTTGAATGGATTTGAGGAGTCCACCATATTTACGGTATGATACGTCATATGCACAACCTCTATTAATTGTGTATTAGTTGGCCTATTCGTTTCACGCTTCATAAAAACTTTGGGTTTCACCTATTTATTTACTTTAAGGGGGTATAATACCATGATTTTCATCCCAATGACAAAGTTCAATAACCTCAATTAAATACTCAATAGTGCAAATTTGACCTCAAGTTGCAGAGTATGAGTTTTTGTACCCAAATTTTCAAAGGTCATTCAATGAATATACAAATGTATTGGGGGTAAAGAATTGTGCCCTCATTAGATGAGCATGTTGTGGATCCTAGTGTAAGACATGAAGACCTACCAATTGAGAGACTGATTATAAATTGAGTGGTTGCTTGACTCGATTACTTAATTGATTGATATTTTAACACCAAGATACGGTACATTAATTACGAGACTACAATGTAATTTGTTAATGGCATAATTGATCGATTGATCAAACGAATGATTATCAATTGATGCTTGTTGAGTAGTTTAATGCTTGACTGACTATTAATTCATATCAATCTAATAAGTTATTGTGATTCTATTATTATATTATATTGATTGATAGGATGACCATATCAATTAAATGATTAATCAATCAATTCATTAAATAATTCTGATTGTTTTCTTGATTGTTTGTTGAATACTTTATTGGTTGGTTGAATGATCCAACGATTGAGTGATTAATCTAAGAATCCCTTGAACTTGAAGAATGTCAGTTTGCAACCATTTGTCGAAAATCGGAGTAACTTTTAATTTTTCATCCCTAGCATGCAAATTGACCTTGGACCTGTCGAGCCTCAAAACTTGGCAACTATGTGTCCTGAGTGCAAATATGTTACAGTGCCTCATTTCAAATATATAGTTTTAGTTTTGGTTTTGGTTTTGGTCACGTGGTTTCCTATTGTCCTGCCTAACCACTTGAATCACAAGATATCGAACTCTTTGTTTCTACCTTTTGTTTAAAACTAAACATTTGTGACAGGTAGTTTCGGTTTTGGTTTCAGTTTCTTATAAGTGGTGTGACGAATAAAATTACAGGATTTTCGAGTTACCTGATCTAAGTATACAAAAGAAATGTTTAAATTTCGCAGTGCAATATTCACGAGCAGAGAAGTCGAACAAAACAGTCTACATTTGAAAGCATTGATTTAGTTTGAAAGCATTGGCTTGAGACTACGAAATAGCCTAAGCTGATTTCACTGTGAAAATATATAGACCATCGAAATATTTGCATTCGACATTACAAAAGGGCCACTACTGTAATTGTATAGGTGCTATAAACAAAATCGATTCATGTCCTTAATCCCATGTACCAGAATCGATGGAAGGCCATTATATGACCTCTAATAAGCTAATGACTTTACTGAAGCAATTTTACTGCAAAAAGTAGAAGATAGAGGGGAGAAGAGATTGGGGTGTGTGTGTGTGGGGGGGGGGTGGAGGGCAAGGGGGATATGGGCCGGGAGAGATAGAAACATATGAGAGAGAGCATTGTAAGTGAAAGAGAAGGGGAGGAGAGCTCGAGATGAAGATATCGAATGTAGGGGAGGAGGAGGGGAAAGGGGAATTTAGGAAAGAGGTGGTTATATTGGGAGGGGAGCCCCCTCTTAAAGAGGTATGGGTTGTGCTTCCCACATTAATAAATTAATAAACTAATTCATAATCAAATCATCTCCATGCATCGTTTATGTTTCATACAAACAAACAAATTCCCCCACCCCACCCCATCCTTCAGTATACTCGCATATATGATCAATCATGATAATAATTATGTTAGCACAATAGGCTATTGTATACTTCTGGTTATATACCCTATACTGTGTCCTCCCAGCATAATAGTGTTATGATAGCAGATCAGATCAGCTCTACTTTTTAATCCCTTGATTTTTGGTTTCTGAACAAAAGAGAAACCAAAACTATATATTTGAAATGAGGGAGTGTGATCCTTAGACCCAGACAAATAATTTGACATGTTTTTAGTGAATATGGAGCATGTTTAATTTTTGCCTCCTATATATGACTATGAGTATGTAGGGTGTTTGAGGGTCTTTTGGGTCTTTTTGAGGGTCACGGAGTTCCAACTTGCCGCTTGATGCTTATATAAGCACATTTCCAAAATAGAACCAGACTAATATAATGACTGCACTGATTTTACAAAATAAATCAATATGATATCACGATTTAGGCCTACACTGGTAAACCAAGCTACTTTAAAAGTGTGAAGTGTTTTGATCCATGCAATCTCAAAATCAATCGATTGAGATGACTAGCGTACTCGTCCCAGTTACATAACAGATGCGGTTAAATGATGGGCGGGGTTACCAACCATATTTGGAGTTATTACGTTGTCATTAACTGGGTTGGTTCAGATCACTGCTTATGGTAATTCGATTGCGCTGCTGGGGGTAGAGCTCCAATCTATAAGGACCAACGCCTGACGGCGTTGATTATTAGTACTAAATATTGCGTTGGTCCTGTATGGACTACCTTGATAGCATCTATAATTCAACGTGAGGACAGCATGACTCTTTGCGGAAGAGGGGAGGTGCTAATCAGAACAGGGTAATCATCAAAGTTGCCAATACAGCCATGAATTGGCCATGGATCCACATTAATCGTGTTAATTGCATGAGGTGGGTGTAGGGGAGATGCGAAAGCACCCAATAGGCATATCTTGCAACATTTTTGTCAATTTCTAATGCAATATTTAAACGAAACTATTTACATAATATGCTAACATCAGTAGCATTCTGGGTAAAACCTCCAAAGAGGGCAAAATGACAATGGTCTCACACACTAATTCCGAAAGCATTTTATTGGGACAAATGGGTGCAAAGGGCAATGCATTCTTTTACACTTATTTATATCTGGTAATACGTCCCGCACTTTCGTCGGTGTAGCTACATCATGTATGTTTTGGAAGATTGTCTTTGAAGTTGATATTAATTGAACACAAATTAATAGAATTAAGAATATAGGGAGGTTACTTGAACAACATCTTTTTGGTTTGTAAAATTACAGATAATCAGGACAGCTATCACCAACAATGGCAACATTGGAAGAAGTAAAAGCAGACTTGGATGAGGCACTTCAGTATCTTAAAACTTGTGATGATTTTACTACACCAGAAGTTCAACATGCCCTTTCGACCATAGAGATATCTGCATTCAGTGATGACAGTGTCAAAGACAAGATACAGTTATATTTGGTGAGTCACGGTTATGCTCAGCTGTTTGTCAGGATGTGGAGTGGATTGAGTGAATTCCTAGAGAAAGAAAAATGGGAAGACGATGGATTCTCAATGTTGGAAGCTATGGTGAGATCCTACCTTAACTGCACTGACGGCAGTCCTGAGCTTTGCGTTGAGTTAGGGAAATGTGGAAGTATTTCCATGCTATTCTCAGGTTTAAATAAACTTGAAATGTACTTTGAAGAGGGTGATGAATTTGAATCTATAGCACATTTTGTGCAAACCATTTTGTTCCTTCTTTGCAATTGCATTTCTCGGTCCAGCAGCAACCGTAAGATCTACCAAGAGGCTAATGCTGTTGCCATCTTCAAGAAATACTTGAAATCACAAACTGTGTTGGTTAGCCTTCTTTCCCTGATGATACTAGCATATGTTGTAAATGATTCAGAAAGCGCTATCCTTGCAACATTAGATGGAGGAGTGGCTATTCTTGTGCAATGGTTGCAGGAAGCAGTCAACGCCAGTGAGCATTGTGCCTCCAGGGATAGTATAGTAGGATGTGCTAGGGAGATTCTTGATTGTCTGAATCACTTGGCAAGTAATGACAACAACAAACTTGAGATTGAGCGACAAGGTGGCATTCCTACCATAGTACGCATGTTACAAGATGATTTTGATGAAGAAGATCAGTGTGTTGCTGCTGAAACTGTGTGGAACCTGGCATTTGTGGAGTCAATCAGGACATCTCCTCAACTTCAAAAATCAGTTCCATGTGAGTATCATAAACATACAGGGAAGCGAACAGGAGCGATCAGTGAGATGTCAAATTTCATGAGGCTCTCGATCTCAATCATAATTATATAGGGCAAATATGCTTAGGCCTACAGTACTTTTGCAGAGTATTGAGCCCTTGTCTATAATGTTAACATGGTTAAGGAAACGCACAGTAATTTCTTCAACAGTGACTAGGCCCGTACGCAGGGGGAGGGGTGCGTTCTCGTTAATTGTTCTTGGAAATAAAGGGTAAAATATTGTAAATATCGTATACATCTTTCTAAATATGTACATTTGTGTTTATAATATAGGAAGTTGGACGTATAGGGTAAAATATTGTAAATATGGTACATATCGGTAATTTGAACGCCCTGTAAGATTAATTTCGAACGGGCTCTTTGAAAATTAATCGATACCATAATGTCCCAAATAAACTGAATTTGAAGTTCGACCTTAATCGATATCATGTCCCTGCATCCGGTTGACCTTTGATCACTTCCGGTTGACCTTTGACCCTGAACCAGAAGTGGCGATATCCTGGAAATCTAAATTTATATGAAGTGTGCCACTTAATCATTAAATTGGCAGATTTCATATCTGTTGAGGTAAAAAGTAAACATTTACTCCTATCCGTTAACCTCTATGGAAATATACAGTGAATTTTAGGACATTTTTACTACTAAAACTAATTGGAATTGGGGTATTCAATTAAATTTTTTACTGTTTGTGCAACCGGTCCCCGCAAACTGTGAAAACACTCCTTGTGTTTCTCATTTCACGATATTTTCAGGAGGAAAACACTTCCCTTTTGAGCAATTTTGCGAATATTTTGCCCTTCAAGAAATAATTTTGCGACGACTCCCGAAAACTGATGAGTAATGTTTGCATGTTTCCTCGATGTAAGAATTTAGAACGATATTGTTAGATGAAAAGCGCATGCACCCTTTCATTTCAAGGTCATCAGAGATCATCTAAGGTCATCTGATTATAAATTAGTACAGATGTTTGGAGTTTTACTATTTTGCTGCAATTTGGTGAGAGTAAATATTAATATGTTGGACAAAATGTTTAGTCATTTCGAGGTAATCTGAGGAAAGATTAATGGATTTTCATGAAATCTAAAGCCAGTATTTTGCACAGTAATTTTAAGGTCATACTAGATTTAGCTATAGATCTGAACCTAGCCGTAGCCGTTAAGCAGAAATGACCCCTAAATTACCTTTGACGAAATGACCCCTAAACTTCCTGTTGAATTGAAATAAACTTTGACCTTTGGGGTCATAAATATTTTTAACATGTTAAGAATGTCATTAGGATCATTCCTGTTGAATTTGAGTTCGATTGGACCAATTTTAAAATTTGACCTTTGACCCCTAAACTTTGACCTTTTGGAGTCAGAAATATTTTTAATCTGTTCAGGACGTCATAAGGATCATTTCTGTACAAGTGGCATCAACATACTATGTTACATGTAGCAGATATGAATTTTTGAAGATTTTTAGATTTTAACCGGAAATGACCCCTTAATGACCTTTGACCCCAAATCGGAGATTATCTTTTGTGTACCGTTAAGGTCAATGCATGTGTGTAAGTCCCAACTCTGTACTACCTAATTTGTACGAGAAGTAGCATTTTGAAGGTATTTCGGAAGTGACCCCTGAATAACCTTTGATCCCAAATCGGAGATTAAATTTTGTGTACCACCGGAGGTCATTGCATGTGTGCAAGTCCCAACTCTGGTGGTCAAGAACGTGATTTCCGCTTAAAATGCTACTCCTTCCACAAATTTCATGGCTCAGATGAAACTTTTGCGCCTTAAAATATAGCCTTCATATGGAAAAAAAATGTCCAACTTCTCAGTAGGAACATCCCCACTCAGACACCCCTACGTTGCGCAGTCCCTAACCAGACGGGCCAAAGTAATCTTCAAAACAAAAAGCCCCTCTTAAAAACTCCAGTGGTCACACTGAACACTGAACACACTTGAACATGTTGAAAGCAATATATTTTGTTTACATGACACCAAATTTGGGTACAACGAATCTGAAATTAAGAAATTAAGAAATTCATAATTACCTACACGTTATGATCACTTAAACAAATGGAGACTTCTTTTTGATGTGTTTATTGATTTCTGCTGATAAGAAAGACGTTGACAATGTATATATTGCATGTTTTTGTAAATAATGATAGAATGTAACCTGTACTGATATCATAATTACAAAATGTATTCTCTTTAGTGTTGAATAAACTGAGAAGATCTACAAATAGAAATCTTCGCAAGACCAGTGGCATTGCTTATTGGGAAATCAATGACAACCGACCTGAAGACTTGCCGATAAGAGAGAGCACTCCACAAGAACCTCCGCCAGCGTATGAAGCATCCATGAAGGAGCCCAAGCGACCTGCAGCAAACACAGCCAAACTTATGATAAGCTACCAGTGGGATTTCCAAGACATTGCTTTAAAGATCAGGGATGATTTGGTTAACAATGGCCACAGAGTGTGGATGGATCTCACTCACCTAAGTAAGGCTACATTTTTAAGTTGAAACAGAAATAACCCATATATGACTTTGCGATCGTGCTACCCATATGGTGAAGCATTTGGGTATTATTGTATAACCATCATCGTCGTGTTGTTTTTTGCGAAAAAAGGCGGAAGCATAAAGCAACC
The DNA here is from genome assembly GCF_039555335.1 of Amphiura filiformis. Lineage (NCBI taxonomy): Eukaryota > Metazoa > Echinodermata > Ophiuroidea > Amphilepidida > Amphiuridae > Amphiura > Amphiura filiformis. The sequence continues at coordinate 25,020,780 of NC_092642.1, forward strand.
TCGGGACCCTTGAATCGACCCTTGCTTCCCCTAAACCAGCAAGGGATGAGGTGCCATATTGGCGAACTAATTTTACGGTATACATTGATATTACTATCGTAAAGTAAACAAATAGATCACCTTAGTCGATATTTTACTAAAATCATCACATAAAAAGTCTCTAAAAATTAACCACCCGAGGTGTTACATTGCAGACTTGTACCCGAGTCCAGCTTGTCCGAGTCCGAGCCGAGCCGAGTCCATTTGTATCCGAGTCCGAGCCAAGTCCGAGTCCTTTTGTGTCCGAGTCCGGACTCGAGTCCAAGTCCGGGGGTGCCGAGTCCGAGCCAAGTCCGAGTCCAACAAAAATAAGACCCGAGTCCGGACTCGAGTCCAGCTCGAGTCCGGACTCGGTCAGAGTCCATGACCGGAGGTGGGGGGGGGGGGTCATTCAACTTGAATGTGACATGTATCTGCCTACTGGCATTGCTTAGTAGGAATTTGTATAAAAATGGGTCATTGTGTATAACAAAATGAAAAAGCTAGGGTAATTGGGTATAAAATTTTGAAAGAAGGGGGTCATTTTGTATAAAATTTTGAAAAAATGGGTCATTATTCCAAATAATGGAGCAAAATTTTATATTTTGTTCTAATTTGAAAATTTACAATACAAATTTGCTGAAAATTTTTTTTTCAAAGTTTCTGCATAATTTTAAGGCATTTTGATGATAAAATTGCAGAAAGAGAAGGTCATTGGTCAAAGGTCACTCACTACACCACACCACACACCGCTCTCCCTATACACACCCACCCTACCAAACCCCACACCACCCCCGGGCACCACCCCACCCCACACACAGTTGACATTTCAAAGACTCAACCCAGGTCAACCAACCAACCAACCGTACACATGGTACACACAATACTTCAAAGACCCATACCCATGAGTAGCTACTTTCTCCTGAAGGTAAAAACTACATGTATCAGACCACCTGTATCAGACAGCAGTCATGTGGGGGTATTTGTGAGTGTGGCACACTACATGTAAACTCACCCCTAGAGAAATGTCACTAGGCTGTGTGAAGCATAAAGATGTGTAAATGAATACATTTTAGAGGGAGGCTCCCTATTATTGTAAACATTTTTATCCATTTTGACACCCAAATTTGGCAACCTCCCTATTTCTGGCAAATTTTGTGCCCTTGAAGTTGCATGTAATTTTGAAAGTCTCCTATTTTTGTTTGAATCCTCTCTATTTTCTGGATGTTAATGTTGGCATCTGTGCATCATCATCGTCATCATCTTTATCATCATCATCATATTAAATAATAATCATACTAACAGAAATTCACCTTTAATTCTAAACATCTTTTCAAAATTGTCCCACACAAATGTACTGTGAGTAGTTAGCACACACAAACTACAGACACCGTAGCCCTGTCTTGGACCTACCAATTTACTGAGTGGGAGCTGAGATGTATAGGGTCCAGTGCATGTGCATGTTTCTCTCTTAAATTTTAATGGATTGGAAAGTTCCATGAAAAAACTCTTAGATATTTTTTATAGACCAAATATTCAAATTATGCATTTAATTAAAATTATCAATTATTTCATAAATCTAAATAATTTGCTGGATATGTAGGATATATGACAGATCACAGATTTGACAGCCCCCAATTAATTAAATTAATGTTCAAATAAGTAAAGTCAATAAATTTGAGATCTATTTTGACATTTTTAGATTTATCATTTCACATTTTACATGGATTTAATTGGACTGGACTCGGACCGGACTCGGCTTCGAGTCCGAGTCCTTTTGTGTCCGAGTCCGAGCCGAGCCGAGTCTTTTCGTGTCCGAGTCCGAGCCAGGTCCGAGTCCAACAAAAAGTGGACTCGAGTCCGAGTCCGGACTCGAACGATACATCTCTGTTACATTGTACGTTTTACTTCGTTAGTGACTAAAAATTCACTTGGTTTTTGTGGGGGAAAATACAAATTCGTTTATTTCATCTGCAAACCTGGTGAACTTATTCAATGAACGTTTGTTTTGTATACTCACCATTAGTCATATCTTTGATAAGGTAAACAGATAAACCTTTTGCTTTTGTATTGTTTTTAATATAAATATTATTAATCGTGTTATATTTGAACTTGTATTTTCAGGAGACGATATCCTCAATTCAATGGCTGATGCTGTAGAGAAGTCAGAGATAGTTCTCATCTTCATGTCAGAAGCTTACAAGAACAGTCAAAATTGTAGAACAGGTAAATATTTATGTAAAATACATTTTAAGTTACAGAATAAAACATGCAATGAACACTGAATTGTGAATGTGATCTAACATTCTAACAACAAACTCTCTTAAAATTGTGCATTTGAATCGTGGTCGTTAACCCAAAGATTAAACCAGAGTCCCAATTCCAAAATGTTTGCGTGTCACTCAAAGAGAGCAAAATAGTGTTCCTCCAGATCGATTTGTGATATTTGTATACCTTTGTAATTCAGTGATTCCAGCGCAAGTGTAAAAAAAATAAATTTGTTTATAAATTGCTTAAAAGTGAAGGATAAGTCATTCAAGTTGTCATTGGGTATTTTTGAAATGACAAAGTTGGCAAAAAACGAAGAAAACAGCAGTACGATCGTCCGGATGACCAAATCACTGAATGGGCCTTTAAGCTTAAAGATGCGAATTGATGTTATTTTTGCTTTCCATGCATGAAAAACCAATAAGCAATAAGGCAGATTTAGTATACGCACATGACAATTCTGAATCGGGACTCTTTGTAACATTGTACACACACGCACATGTGAACCACGCACACGGAAGTCCATGCTTCCTGGACGGTATTTCCCGATCATAGCATACTTCCATGATTGTATACAACATCTGCAGATGGGGTTTAAATACCACCAATAGGCCTGGGCGATGCATGTAAATACGACGGTGAACTATTTGTCTGTGTGGCATCTGAAAAGACTGCTTTAAAATCACTAAAATTGACCAAGTTATAGCCAAAAAAATACAATTTGGATTTTGATGCTTTTTTTAGTATACAATCGCTATATCTAATTGTAACTTTCAGCTTCGAGGGCGCACTGCCATTTTAAGGTGTTAACGGTTCAGTGCGTTAAAACAAGAAAAGTCTCTGGTCAACCTATGTTGAGTTTTGATCATTTGACATCTAAATCATCTAGTTTTACCTGATATTGTAACTGAGAGAGTTCTGAAATGAGAAAATTCGGCCCAAAATTAGCCATTTCCCCATTGAAAACCGTGTAATAGATAATAGGTATTTAACCTGGAGTGTGGGGTGAGTCCGCACTCGGTGCCAACCAACTCTGATAGTCTATCTGTGGCAAGGGAAATAAAACTGAAATGTTTAGACCCTAATGTTTGTCCAAGGTAAAGCGGTAAAGCGATAAAAACTCAAAGTGTGTAGTCCACATTTGTCATGTTCGCCAGTGGCTACACGTAATGTCACTCTGCCTTTGTGGGGGTAGGATTAGTGATTCTTTGCAGGGCCGATTAAAGGATTGAAAAGTGACGAGGCAATAAAGAATTGTATCCCACTGATCAGTAATTTTGGTTAGGTTATAGCAAAAAATGTAGGCAAACAAATCCGGTAATTTACTCATATCTTTAACTTTCGCCATCATGGACGATGCCTTTTTTCAAAATTGATTTGGCTCACTGCTTTTCCCATGAAACAGTGAATCTTATATACGTGACCTAGAGAAAAGCTCCTGTTGTCCTTGATCGTGAGGTTGGTCCCCCTCTTAATCCAAATGGCCTCCCTGGTTAGCACCTTAGGTGAGAATGGTGATATGGTGGGCCCTCCAGAGTCTGTGGGTTCTCTATTATTCGTGTTTGTACCTTATGTTTCTACCTTTTGAATATCCTTCTGGTGTACTTCGAGCCATGCATAAAACTCTCTCAAACATTACAGGTCATATTGCATTGATTTGTCATGGTTTAAGTAATAATTCTTAAATGTAGCATGTGATTCTATGTGTTTTTGTAGAAGCAGAGTATGCATACAAGAAGAAGAAGAAAGTCATTCCACTACTTGTAGAACAAGGCTATGATCCAGATGGTTGGCTTGGTGCTCTACAGGGAACGAAGCTCTACTACAAGTTCTTTACAGGGGATCTCAGGAAAACAGATATGGCAAAACTTTTGACAGCTTTGAGAGAACAATCTACAAATGCACAAGACGAACTTGATGGTAAGTTCCCAGTATTAGATAAAGTAACGCAGCGCTGGTTCTTAGCTTTAGTGTGTTTATACAAGCTAATAATCTGTCTAATTTTCTCAAATTTTTCACACAAAAAGCTCATTTTTACCTCATTGTTGCCAAGATATATTTCAAATTTGCCAACACTTTCTGGAAATTTGGTAAAAACTATGCCAATTTTTTTTTAAATGTTGACAACATTATTTGGGATTTAAGTATACCGATATGTGATGTGATCCAGCTAAATTTGCAAATTTGTTAAATGATGGGTCCACTTTTGTCCCGGGCTTTTGTCATTCTTTGGCGCACCTACCTACCAAGCTTTAACTTGCGTGCCCACAACCAGTATTTCTTATGCTTAATTTAATTCCAATCTAGGTCCAATCATAGCTACAGAGGCAAACAACGACCATGCTGCTGCACCATCACCAAACTCCAAGTCACCTGTTTCACAAAATTCCAAATCGCCTGTCAGCAATTGGAGTGCCAAGGATGTCCAGGGTTGGCTGAAGAGGGAAAACCTAGGTGACCAGACTTGTTGTCTATCAATCAAGAGAAACAAACAAAACCTATGTGATACACTGCACGGCCTTGATGGCAACCATCTTGAAAAAATGTACCAGGAGTACAGCAGGGATCCAAACAAATTCAAAGACGAGATGAGGTCTGAATGGCAAATGAAGGGCAAAGTGTATCTCAAGTTCACAGTTGCTCTCACAAATTTGTTTGAGAAATAATTTGACCCTTAACCGTGACATTCAGCTTGGATGTGTAAATAAAGAATATATTTTATGAACTAGTTTTTATTATATTCAACGGGATGGTTCTTAGGTCGGCTGTAAGAAATAAAAATAAGATTTTTTTTATCGATTTTTTTAAATCATGATTTCACAAAATGAAATGGTGAATATGACAATAGTCACAGTTTTGATAAATTGCTATAATTAGATTATTTAGAGTTTTAAACAAATACATAAAATATGTTTATTCTTTATAATGATTATATCTTGAATTCAAAATTTAAGCCAAGCAAATCTGATTGTTTTTGTTTGTCCTCTTCTTACTGACCCTAATCTTGACATTTGTGGAAGAAGTTTTACAATGTAAATTAATACCAACCTAATTCTAGAATTGCCTGACAACGCTCACTCTCGCTCTCTATACTTCCCAATTGTGCATGTTTTGCAATACCAATTTAGTAACTCACTCGTGCAATGAATAATAAATGTTAGAAATTGCGTTTTTGTCTCAAAAGGAAGTAATTCAGGCATATTCATAGACCCTGAAGTTCTCTCTTCAGGGTGTATGGTATATTTTTATCCCCGGGTCAGTAAAATCTGTGCGAGCATAGATGGTGCGAGCAAGGCAGTCAAATTGTGAAACCACGCTGAACTTAAATTCTTATGGTGCTATAATAGAACAATTGACACTTACAGAAATAATTCAGCTGCTTTATGTAAAAGCATGATCATCAAATTGATACATTTTTGAGGCAGTTAAGCAAGCAATTTTGTAGAGACTATCTCTGTATGTTCCTTAAAACCATATGTTATTGTGAAGGTGGTGGACATAAACATGATCAATGAAATTATATTAATCAAATTAAATGGTTAATTGCAGAATGTTACTTTCAAATGGCAACTTTTTGTCAAGTATGCATTTCATTTTAGCTATCTGTAACTGTAAATAATATAAGTGTGAGGTGATTGCCAACTGTTGATATATCTGGCAAGTGTAGTTTAAAGCAGTAATATTGACATCTTAGAACAATCCAACTAATTCAGTTGTCAGCGCAGACGGCAAGGGCTGAAGTAAAAAGTAGAAATTCATTGGATTTGTCACGCGTAAAGTTTAAAAAAATGCTTACAAACCTTACAAACCAATTGTGTATTATTACTTTCAAGTGGCAAATGCATATTATTGTAAATAATTCTAAATTCGAAATAACATAAGTGTGAGTAGATTTCCAACAAATTGCCAACTGTTGATATATCTGACAATTACATTGATATCTTAAACCGATCAAACTAACAGAATGAAAATGTATATGTGATCAAGTTGTCAACCCAGACGACAAAACCTGAAATAGAAAGTAGAAATTCATTGGATTTTTAAATGTTTTTAAAGAAAGCTTGCAAAACTTTGCATTTATCCTATTAGTCATTTTCTCAGTAAGATATATTTACTCAACATATGCAAATATGTTAGTGTAGTGCAAGTTTTAATTGAAATTTATGTTTGTGTAATGGCACATTTTTGACTTCTTGTGGAAGGAGTTCCTCTTTGTTGACTCTATCGCTACCCAGTTTATTATATTGTACGTAAGATGTAGACCTAAAGAAAATACTTATGATCCTTCAGAAGCAGTGGTGGCACCAAGAGAGTGGGGAATGTCACATTAAACAAAACTGTGCTTTCCGTGTGTGGAGGTAAAAAATCCCCTATGCGCGTCCTCCTAAGAACAAAATCTTGACTTCGCCATTGTATAGAAGGAGGTTTATGCTGAGGAAGTATAGCCAGATTTTGTAAGTTTTATGGATATTTTGTGTTTGAAATTAACACAGTAGCATTGTGAAGAGTAGCAATGTATTTTATGTATTTTTATTGTAAAAAGTCTAATTGGGAATTCAATTATAAGTGTATCAAGCTCAGTAGGTCTTGTGGTTCTTGAGTTTAATTGGTGAACAGTTTTATTATATAGAGTAGTGGCTATGTCAGCCTTGTCCTCAATATTAAATCTCTTAATCCAAATCCTAATCCTAATCTTCAATATTAAATCTCTGAATCCAAACCCCTAATCATAATCCTAAAGCCTAATCCTAATTTCTTGGATTGCTGCTTGCTGTTATTCTTAAGTTTGAAAAACTACTTTAGCATGTTTAGTATATTATTCTCCCAGAAACCACAAGTCTTTCAGAGCTTTAAGCTATATAAGATGTATAGTTATCCCTTGTTTGAGGTCATAAAACATGCAGGCTTCGTGCTTCACCAGCCACGGTGTGGTGCTCTGGGGGGGAGGACCATAATATGTAGAAAGAGCATCCAAAATGCCTGATTTGTTTAACATTATGTTTTCATATTTTCTGTCTTGAATTCACCTGATATTTTTTCTGAGGGGCAGTCTTCACACTTGTTACGCCCTCGTGTTGTCCTCCTCAAATCAGTGATATGTGTTGTAAGCTGCGCTGGGATGAAGTGAATGTTTGTTTAATGTTCTTATCTACTATTACTTAATGCTTAATCAATTGTACACAGCTTTTATGAAAATATTACACAGAATACAGTTTAGGCCAGGTAATTCAAATATGTCTTTTGTCTTTGGCACTTAGTTTAAGTGGAATATTTTCTAAGCACCATGCGGCCTGTACACAAAGCTGAAAGATGAAGGTCAGCCAAATCCAATGATATTTGGTATGTAGTCTAGCTAGGTCAGATGGTTCACAACTATGATAGTAAAAAAATCAGGTGACCCCCCTGGGGGAAATTCCATGACCCCCTAAAATTGGCCCTCTTTTGAACTGCCTCGGAATTGATACAGCTTAAATGTGAACAACATTTGACATCATGAAAATGTCCTTTGAAATAACCTGGGTCTGACAGAAAGTTGAACATATTGGAATTGAACTATGCTTTATAAGATGACCTATTCAGAAAAATGTATTTCTTTTGATATGATTACGTAATATCATCGTGGAATTTGGGCAAAAACAGGATTTTTCATAATTTTGAAAGTAGCGAAAAAAGAGCATTTTCAAATCACATTTTCTGCTATATTCAGGCTAACATTGGATCAAACCTTTTGGATAATATAACCAACATGTTGTACTTCTGAAATATGTTAAAATTAGCGTGGGACTTTTTTCCTATACTGCAGGGGAGTATGTTGATTTTGGCGGATTTTCCGGTTTTTGCTTTTTTTTTTGTTGATTGAATTAACGTTTTCCAATGTATAAACATACTAATTATTTTACATTCACAATACGGCTTCAATTCTCAACCAAGGTTATTATTGATTTAAGTTTGATAACTATTTTCATGTGGATTTTGCTCTTTTATTATAGTGGAATTTGTTAATTTTCATGGAATTTGCATATGAATCTCCCTGCTAACTAATGATATGAAACTCGGGTTTCCTAGATTGATATGATATTTATTTTGATTGCTGATTTTAGAAATATGTTTCTAATAACAGAATGTGGTTTTTTTAATGGAATTTGTTTTTTTCCAAATAATTTGTGTCTTTAAACATATTTTCGAAAGTGGAATTTGCAACCAACATTACACTGTTTAGGTAATAAATCATATTTAAAATAAAATTGACTAATATTTAGTTAACTGTTAGATCAGGCAAAAAACAACAATACATTTATAACAAAACAAAACAAACACCACGCCATACTTCATATAGTATCTACTACCAATGCAATGGAATTTTCATTTCTTTTCAAAGGCGAATTTGATAGTGAGTTATCTATCAAATAACATGTACAGGTACTTCAAGCATTGTCTAAAATTGAATGTGAATATGTACATGTAATGATGTACGTTTACAATATCTCATTGAGCGTGAGACTCACGCATTCGGGGACTTTATCAGGTGTCAGATCTATTGCCATTTGGTCTAATACCATTTGGTCTAATACCCATTTTATCTACAGACTTGACATTTAGTATGGAATATTTTCTCGCAAAATTCGAGGACTGGGCTGGAATTTCGGACTTTATGCAAAATTGTTCTGTTATTATCAAAATCAAATGTATAGGGGTTTGAGGTGATATTTCCTAAACAATATTTCCTAGCAATTGGCATTTATCACATTTGAAATACACTTGCAATGTACAAATTTTTGAACATGGGAGGAGATTAAAATATGGCTCTTAAAAGTGGTACGTACCCAGAAAGTTTAAATGACCCCCGGGGTCAAATGTTATAAACTTATGGTACAAAAACAACTGCGCGGATTTCTGGTTGTCCAATGAACTCACGCTGCTTCTTTGTGTACAGTAAGATTGTAAGGGCCATTCAAACTTTCTGAGTGCGTACCACTTTTAAGAGCCATATTTTTAAAGCTCCTCCCACTTTCAAAACTGGTAAATTACAAGTGCATTTCAGTTCTGATGAACACTTATTGGTATTAAGGTTCAGTAAACATCACCTTAAACCTCAATAAATTTGATAATAACAGAATGATGTTGCTCAAATTCAGAAATTTTACCCCCACACAAATCCAATTCAGTCTCCTTAAAACCGCAATTTTAGGATAATTCACTACATTATGAGCGCCATGCATAATGTAAACTAATGGAATTTGGAAAGCACATTTTCTGTCAAAAAATTATGTTACACCATCTCCCGACACACCCGATTAATATTTAGCCCGTGCGGTTTATGCAGACCCCTTCCAGACCAGTCTTGGAATTTTGCAAAATAATATTCCATACTAAATATCAAGTCTGTATATACAAAAGGTCTAGTACCAGAAAGGCTAATTACCACGTCTAATAATCATATAGTCTAATGTCCATTTAGTATAATATTGTTTGGTCCATTAACCAGTATGTCTACTGACCATATAGACTAATAACCATTTGGTCTAATATTTTTGGCCCCCACATATGTGGGGCTTATGTTATCATCCAAATGGTTGACTGGTTGTTTGTTTCTTTGTTTCTTTGTTTGGCTGTCCGGGCGGAAGCAAATTCATTAATCCACTGTGCAGCTTAAACGTAATAACCCATGAACTTCAAACTTGGTTTGGTGATTGGTCATGGTAGCTTGATGTGCTGTATAGTTTTCTGTCATGTAATTGGCATATTTATGAATATTAATGAGCTTATTTGCATATTTTGCCTACATTTTGCAGCTACATTTTCATTAATTCACTCTGCAGCTTAAACGCAATAACCGATCAACTTCAAACTTGATTTGGTGATTGGATATGGTGGCCTGGTGTGCTGTATAGTTTGTGTCATGTTATTTGTATATCAATGAATATTAATTAGCTTATTTGCATATTTTGCCTATATTTTCATTCATCCACTCTGCAGCTTACACGCAATAACCGATAAATTTCAAACTTGGTTTGGTGATTGGATATGGTGGCCTGATAAGCTGTATAGTTTTGTGATATTTATGAATATTGATGAGCTGATTTGCATATTTTGCTTACATTTTCATCAAACCACTCTACAGCTTAAACGCAACAACCGATCATCTTCTAACTTGGTCTTGTGATACATGTAGTATTATGGTGGCCTGATGTGCTGGATAGTTTTGTGTCAATTATTTGCATATATTTTATTGATATTAATGAGCTTATTAACATATTGCATAGGCCCTATTATTTGTTGTTTACACACCTTTGGGTGGGGGCCACCTTAATTATGAACCGCGTAAATTCGAGTATTATTAACAATCTGGCCTAATTACCTTTGATTTAATAACCGTTTGGTCTATTAACCGTATGGTCTAATAACCAGTTATAATCTAATACTATGTCGTGTATTTGCCAATTCATCAAAAAATAAATCGTCTACAACTGGTTACGGGCTGTAAATATATGTAAATGAGACGGGCACGTGTATAAACATACTACATTCATCAAATATAGTGTACCCAAAAAATTAAGAAGAAGACAAATGCGGCCTGCATGTATTGAAAGTGACATTTTGCCGGGCTATTTGTTCTTCTTTCCGGTCTTTACAAGGTATATAAATAATATAACCGGTATAGGCTCATCATGCATCACCGGGGGTGCCACAGGCAAGGGACATGGGCCAGTATGAGTTATCTGTCACTCCAAACTTTAAAACGAAATAGGTTTCTATGGGGTTGACCCATAATTTTCATGTCAAAAAGGGGAGGGGCCTTTGAGGTCTGTAAAGGGGTGTCCCCGAAAATTTTTCGCGATTTGCATCAGCCCCCCCCCCCCCACAAGTGTTTGTGAACGGACCCTAGACTATTGGGTTTTGGTCTAAATGGTAAATAGGACCAACTGGTTATTGTACCAAATGGTTATTGTACCAAATGGTAATCATGGTAATGGGACCAAGTGGATGTAGTATAAAATGTAACAAATTCTCACGCGTCATCAAATTTAATTTAGGGATTCATTCATGAAAACCACGCTTAGACCAGAACATTTTGTGATACTATACTATTTCTTCATCATTATACCATTATTTCTTCAACTGAAATCCCTACGCAGATCAGCCGGTCCTAAACGCTGGGCCATATCGCCGTTGTTTAGTCTCAAACAATCAAGCGCGCTGTTAGGTAGCGCCATGTATGTAGGCATATATGAATGTAAATTATTGACCAAATACAGCCAAAAATGGGATATTTGGACATTAAAAAGTCACTTCTAGGTAAAAACTTGCACTCAGTTGTTATTAATAATCTACATACTGATGTTATATAATATTTTCTTTCTGATTAATACAGATTGTACATAGTATTAGACAATATTAATATGCTCATTTTGATTTTGTTGATTTACGAACTAATGCAAAATGCAATATTTTAAAGACCCCTCATAATAAATTGGAAAAAGATCCCACAATAGAAAAAGCATTTTCCTATAGTCAAAGGATGGGAAATGTTTATCTAAAAAGGTCATATCAAACTCAGCCTGAATAAAGGCAATAGTTAAGTTAGAAATTAGGTAAAATTTGCATTGAGTTTATGAAAAATCCACCTTAATGAAATTGCTGGCTTCTGCAAATTTGTGAGGAGATTCACCAATATATGTATTTTTAATGCCAATTTGTTTGGGACCTGTTGAATTATGGAGTTTCTTACAATATTTCCTTGAAATGCGATGAAAAACTGCTTTTTAAAACATATTTTAGGTGATTTTGGAGCGATTTTTAGGGGGTGGTCATATTTTTTAACGGGGGGCTCCAGAGAATTTTTTAGTGTCGTGATTGAAAAGTGTTATAAAAACCTATCAATGTCCCAAAATATTATTGATGGCGGCCGACCTTCATCTTTCACGTCTGCAGGAAATTAGAAAATATGCCACAAACAAAAAAAAACAACCAACAAACAAAAACAACTTAAAAGTTGTTTTTGTTTGTTGTTTTTTGGCATCTCTTTTTTTATTAAATTAAAATTGTAGGAAATTTTGAAAATACAATAAATTTGTGGGTGTAAAAACAACTTCAAAAACTGCAACATTTACTACAGATTCTTCACATATGGCTCTCCTTCAGTCGATGGACTGACTACACTGTAGATATGTGGATATGCAAAGTTGGAATAATAAATAGTTCCATAATCATAAAGACGTTCTGACAAAAAACATGTTTTCTATTTTACCTGGCCTTTTTATGTTATATTATTCGCCGTAGAAGTGATGATGTAACAGGATTAACTACCATAGCAATAGGTGAAAACCGTTTGAATATATCGCCCTGCACTACAAGCAGGTTGCACTCGCCACCTGTGTATTACTAACATCACCTGTCCTGTGTATGGCTACAATCATAGATTTAGTACAATACCGCTCTTTTCAAAGATACTTTCTTACAGGTGCGATTGATCAGCATAATATGAATATTCTATAGAATTACGATCCATGTCTTTATCCCTGTTCTTTGACATCTATGGTTCAATGCAGAGGTACCGCGTGAACATACTAGTGTGGGCGATATAATTATTCAAAAATTGTTTTCACCTATTGCTATGGTAGTTAATCCTGTTACATCATCACAGTAAAGCGACATTTATAATTTTATACTATTTTTATCCATATATGACTTCATGGCTAAATTTTAATTAACAAAACCAATTAAAAAACGTTATCATAATTTATGATCCACATTAATTAATTGATGCTATCCACTCAGGCCAAGGGCTAGAATGTTTGTGGTTATGGCATCAGATTGAGCAGATTGAGGGAGTAAAACTTATTCTTATAAACATATTTTATAAAACTCATAACTTTGCTAGGGATGTAAGGATTTCAGCAATAATAGGTCTACAAGTTTTAAAACACAAGACAAGAAAATTATTCCTACCTCAGAAGTTTCAGATGGTTACTCCACCCATCTAGTGAGACTGTGATGTTTATCATCAGGTTGCTGATGAGAGATGGGGTAGCCATCTGAAAATTCCGAGGTAGGGATAATTTACTTGTGTTTGGATCAAAACTTTAATCATTAGGGCTGATATTCATAAAACCACGCTAGGCCTAGTTGACAGCTAAAATTGACTTTAGCAAGCTGCTAAGCCTAGCTGATTGCTAATTCTTATTCATAAAACCCAGTTAGAGTTAGCAACATTCTAAAATTTTGCCAAAACTTAGAGTTGATCTGGGGCAGCGCTAAGTCACTAGTTGACAACTAGTCAGTCTGCATTTGGACACCGTACTGACAACATTTATGAAAAACATGATTTATTGTTTTAATTTCATATTAACTGTTGTCAATTATGAAAAATAATGTTCTCAGAATATTCTGTTTCTGAGGTCTTCAGTGTGTTTTACACATAAGAAACTGTCTTAAAAACACACAACAAATTTAGGGTGAATGAATAAACATTGAACTAAGCCAGTATTGTTTAACCAAATTTGCACAAGAAAAATGATTATGATATAGCAAGTAATCTTTAGTTAAGCAGATATGTTCAATCGAAGCAATTCTGTTCAATTGTTTGATACGTAAAATATATATTTTGGAGACATGTTACCAATGTTCTCTTTGGTAAAGATGCATGACTTATTTTCAATAACAAATTATATGTCAATTTGATAAAGATAAATCATGCTTGGCTTTTGTCAGGACAACAAGCAAGATATATCATATGCTATTAAATTATCTAATATTATTTACACAGTGTTGCTCATGAAGCTAAATTATGATTTGCCGTAACAACCTTGTAGGCCTATATAGCTTACAAAATACACATGTAATTTTATTAACGAAATCTCAATGAAGACCATCAGCAATGAGTCATTACATTTTGATCATTTTGACTGTGGTTCAGAGCTCAAGTATAATAGACATGTATTATATAAGCCTATTGTATTAGATGTTACACAACTGTTGAAGGCCATAGCACCCAAAACACCCAAATAAGTTATCAGCTAAATATTTCTAGTTGATAGCTAGTTAGCAAAGTGTTTAGCAAGGTTTTATGAATAAGAAATTAGTTGATTGCTACGTAGCTATCAACTAGTGGATTTAGCATCTTGCTAAGCACTAGTTGGTTGCTAATTTAGCAAGGCTTTATGAATATCGGCCCAGGTCTACATTTTGTTTGGTTACTGAGTATGTTGATAATTATAGAATGTATAGAGATATTAACTCAATCCCCTAGCCTGATTGGATTAGTTTGTACATTGTATGTGTGACATCAAATATGCCATCGAATTCGGTATTGAAATTAGCACAATTTTTAGTTACACCTTTTCACTTCATCGGTCAAATGAAAAGCAATAATTTTCATTTCTTCGGTAAATGTCAGAAGAAAACTATAATGCTTGGTACTGTATATTTTTCACAGGCTTTAACTTGCCCCGTGAGCTTTTTTGGGGGGTCAACGTTTTTGCTTTTAAAAGTAACATAATTCCCTAACGAAAGATATTTCCCAACTTTCTAGAGCACATCATATAGGGTTATATTTCATAGTTTTGTCAGAATTTCGATTTTGATTGCACCGTGTTTCAATTCCGACTTCCAATTTTGTTAACATCAACTCGCGAATGTACCCATGGATGGATGATTTTGCAAGACACAATAGAAATATCGATTATTTCTGCTGGTTATATTAGAAATGAAGTACTGGTTGGACATGTTGGCAGTCGCAAGTGAAAAAAGGTGAAATCAAAACGGATATTCTGACAAAGCTATAATAATAGACCCACACGATGTGCCTTACTGAGGTGGGAATTGGGAAATGTCTTTCTCTACCGAACTATATTAGTTTGAAACGCAAACAAATTAATTCCAAAAAAACCTCACGGGCGAAGTTGAGGCCTGTAAAAATCAAAAATCTTACACTGAAAGGCAATTTCATGCCTAATTTTAACAGCAAGATTTTGTAAACGTATATCCAAGCACTATGTTTTTAACTGACATTACTGAAGAAAAATAAAATTATTGCTTTATATTTTACCGAGAAAATGAATTTCATAGCAAAAAGGTGTATCTACTTTTAGCGCGACTATGCATGACAATAGAAGCTGGTCAGTGGCGTACTGGGTGTTCTTGAGCAGTCAAATGTTACACCCCAGCTTGGAATCTCAACTTGGTACATCCCAGTAACTATTTCATTTAATATATACAGTCCACAACTTATAAGTTCCCCCTAATACTTTTTAAAATAAGTCGAAAAATATTTTACGAAATATAAACATGTAAAAAGATATTTGTTTTACACCTGTGAACCAATTTATAGCGTCACACATCATTGTGTTCAGTCACAATGGTTAATTGTGTAAGAAAAGAGACCGTTTTAAAAGTTGCACCTGAGTCCATAGCAGTCAGGTTTTCTTTAACAAACACATGAATAGGCCTGGCCTACTGTATTGTTTGAAATCTGACTCCTATGGACTCAGATGCCACTTTTAACACTGTTTAAAACGGTCTCTTTTTTACATAATGAACCATTGTGACTGAACGCAATGACGTGTGTCGCAACAATTTGGTCCATATGTGTAAAACATATAAGGCTACTTATATCTTTTTACACCTCTGCATTTCGTCAAATATTTTTCGATTTATTTTAAAAAGTATTTAGGGGGAACTTATAAACTGTGGACCCTATTATAAGGTTAGTTGGCCCGTAACTGTAACTCTAAGATATTACCGTATTAGTTTTTCATGCATGGAGGCCAAAATACTGTATATCCAACATTTTGTGGTGAAATGTCTGAAATTGAACAATAATCTGCCGTTTAAAGGAAGTCTCTGGCAAGTCTATACGGCTGTTTTTATTCAATTTTTATGGCCAATATGAGTTTGTTTAAAATAAAATCACGTGATTCGTGTTTAATAATAATATTATTTTTCTAACATATAAGGCAAAATGTTGTGATTGCCGGAGCTGAGCTTTTCAAGGTTTATCGATATGGTGTGTTATCAGCACAGTGCATTATCATGATTATGAAGATGCTCGCAATTAAAATCCGTGGCAATATATTCTGGAGGTAAACAGTGGCGGCACCAGGATTTTTTCTGGGGAAAGGCCCTTTCCCCAGAAAAAATCCTGGTGCCGCCACTGTTTACCTCCAGAATATATTGCCACGGATTTTAAAGGGGGCAACGTTTTTAGGAGGGCAACCAATGTCCACATTTGCCTAAAATCTGTCATTTTGGTCTAAAAAGTTGAATTTTTAGAATGTTTATTTTGATTGCGGTAGTCTAAGTGGGGAGGGGCCAAAGGTCAGGTTTTGGGCAGATGCCCAAATTGCCCCTCTTTCCGCCTCCACTGAAAGTTAACTATTTCTCTCTTTATCATGAGCATACACAAACCTGACTGAGTCTGGACTCTCCTAAGCTCTTTGTATTTTATATATCCCTTGGTATAGATTGAATATTCTTTTTGGTGATTATATAGTATTCATGTACCTATAGCTGTATATATACATGGCGATTGATATAAATGTAGTCTAGCCGTTCTCAAACTGGTTTGTGACCTATGACCTTTCTTCTTTCTCTTTTTTGTCAAAAGGGTCGTGAATATTAAACAAAGTGTATCAACGTTTTTTAAGTCAGCTAGATTCACTGAAGTATCATTTAGAAAGTGGTATAACGGTAAAAAAGTGAGAAAAAATACATGCACTGAGACTGTTCAACTCAAAATGTCCTTTTACTTTGTGAGTTACTTTTGTTCCAACAGTCTTGTTTATCTAGTTTTAAAGTTATGTAGAAGTTTTATACTTGTATGCATAATACTTCTTTCATCCTGAAAACCGAAAATGAAAATGAAATTCCTGCCATTTTGCAAACATGGTCCACACAATACCACTTTGTTTGTTTGTTTGTTTTCAGGTGGCAAACATTTTATTTTTAGATTTCAATGACAAAACTGCAAATTATACCAATGAAACCTAAAGTTATGTAAATAATATATATTTAAATGCAAAAATTCTGAAAGGGAAATGATTTTCAAAAATTTCAAAATTAAGGTAGGTATTTCAGTACAGAAAAAAACTTTTTTTCTAGTTCTTATTATTGGGTGTTTTTTTAGTTATCAAAATTTGGCGGTGGAGGACAACTTGTTTACTTATTGTTGTTTTGCAATATACATGCCACTATAACATTGTTTTGTCTTTTTCTGGTGGAGAGTTTTGGCTAAGTTCAACCTTTAAGGGGTGGGGTATGAACCTTTGGACAGTATTTATTGTGGGACATTAGAGCACATCAGACATATCGAATTGCATTCTGAATGCGAAGAATGTCCTTCAATATCAAATAATTTTGATTTTTTTTTAATTCGCAATGTAATACACATTTTATGGCAAATGATTAAAAATTGATATTTTTGATATTTAACAGTACTCGAAGTAAACTTTATAAATCTGATAATATGCACTTAAAGTGTATGTAGTGGGATGAAAAGCCGACGATCAATTGAAAATTTTGACCTTTCTTATTGAAGATATGAAATTTTTATCCCAAAACACAAAAAAAAATTAGGTCTTTTGGGGAGAAAAATCCATATCTTCAGTATGAAAGGTCAAAATTTTCAATTGATCGTCGGCTTTTCCTCCCAGCTACATACACTTTAAGAATATAGCATTAGATTTATAAAATTTACTTCGAGGACTGTTATATCAAAAATTTGAAAAATATCAAATTTTTATAATTTGTCATAAAATTTGTATTATATTGTGATTTTCAAAAAATGACAATTATTTGATATCAGAGAGACATTCTTCGTATTCAGAATGCAATTCGATATGTCTGATGTGCTCTCATGTCCCACAAAAAATTACTGTCGAAACGCTCAAAACGCTCATTCCAGATCCCTTAAGTTACTGTCTATATGGGTCTTGCCACATTGCTAATCAAGGCAAATCATGGTCACTCATTCTCTGGTTTTGAGAATCGCTGTTGTAGTTAGCTCCGCATAGCAGTAATACCGCAACATTTAATCATAAAGGGTGTGTGGTAATAAGAAAATGAAGAATACATGTATGAATGAGGAAAAGTTGTTATGAAAATGGCGCTTTCAAGCTTAAATAAACTATATTTCATAGTTAGGCAACATGAAAATTATTATTTTCACGTCCAACTGTCATTAAGGCCCTGCATGTACATGTAACTTTTTGTTATTATTTTTATTATCATTATTATTACTATCTGAAAGCCTGAGTTATGAATGGAGGCACACTATTTTCAGGTGAACTTAAAGGTGGGTGACCCGATTGACAGCCGCATACTCTCACTGGGCCCCATCAAACCTGACTCCATTTTGGCATTATTCCCAGTAAATAATAAGGCTTTAGATATCACCTGCACTGTTCAATGGGTCATTGTGATAATATCATATCTACAAATTGAACTCAAAACTTGGAATCAAATTGTTTTAGTGATAGGCCTCGATGTATTGAACAAAATGAAGCATGTCGCTCATTTGAACAAAATGCCATGTGAAAAAATCGGACACCCACCTATATAAATGCAGGCTATGAATCATAAAGTGTTTGATGATCGATAATACGCCGTAGAAGTGACGTCATAATCGGATTAACTATACCATAGCAATAGATGAATACAATTTTTGAATAGATCGCCCTGCACTACAAGCAGATTGCACTCTAACAAGGTGCGAGTGATCAGCACAATATGCATATTCTATAGAATTACGATACAGGTCTTTATCCCTGTTCTTTGACTTTGATATATTCAAAATTGTATTCATCTATTGCTATGGTAGTTAATCCGATTAACTACGTCACTTCTACGGCGACTAGAGGTTATCCGTGTTTTATAAGCTGCATATCCTATCAGCGACTGCTGTACCTTGTTTAGGATTTTCAAAAGAAGTACCTGCATGTGCAACCATGACTGTTTCAAAAATAGCCCGCCAAAGTGATGCAAGTAACTCCGAGGTCGTGCATTGAATTTGAATGAGGAATACTACGGGAACCAGTGCCTTTTGAGTACGGTACATGAGTAACGTAGATAACCTCAATACTGCCCAGCCCTTCTGCTTCTTATGGACGTGAAACTATTATGCATTCAATTAACTTAGACAAAAAAATTATTTGAAAACAAGATATGTTATATTTAAGATATTATGAAATAAACGTGTCTTAATTATAAGAGATTATAAGACGTAAAAAGATTTTTCTTTCATGACATTTTCTTACAGCAAATCAGTTTTCAATTAAAATATTTTATCTTTTATTAAAGTTAATTGAATGCATAATAACTAATCTTTATGTAGCCTTACATGGATTAAAATAAAATATTGTATTTTAGTTTGTGTTGATTGTTTGTGTTGTTTGTTTATTTTTCTTTAGCCTGGGTCCATATCCAGAGGTAAATTGAAGCAACTGAATGCTATGAGTATTTAACAGATTGAACCACAAATCTACAAATCATTGGGCCCTGGATGTTAGTAAATTAAAAGTGGTGGGTGCAGTACATTACAGAAAACAAAACATGCACACAGCAGGTACATTGAAGCCATAATGTACGATTTCCATCAAATTTTAATTTCTTGGACTTGCATTGTTTATTTCCGATTCTCGCATATAGTAATAATTGTGTCTCGCAATGTCTTACGCCATGCTAGGGTAAAGCATACATGGCCGGATTTACCTATTTTGGGGCCCTGGGCCAGGCCAAATTTTGGAGGCCCCAAACGCACCATGAGGAAGGCATGTGCACTCAAGTGGCCAAGTTTTTAGATTTTACTAGGACATTTGCGCACAAGCACGCGAAAAAAAATCAATTTTAGACTCTTTTAGCCCCAATTGAAGCTGATTTTTGCTATAGTATAGGCCAGTACGCGCGAAGCTCGCAAATTTTTGTACACTTTTGGCCCAAAACTGGTGTTTTTCGGCTAAAATGGAAGATGAACAATGCACAGGGCAATTTTGGGGGCCCAAAAATTTGGGGGCCCTGGGCCTGGGCCCATCTGGCCCTATGGTAAATCCGGCCCTGAAAGCATATAGGCCGCTTCCTAATTAGTTAAAACTTACTTGGTTATTCTTTACCAAAAATGATGAAATATTATTATTAATAACTGTCAGGAAGGTTTTCGGTCATTTTAAGCCCAAATAATGAGGTGAAATGTAATAAACCGGACTGGCTATCTTGGCTGTTTAATGTGAAGTTCTATGGGATATTTAATACAAAATTCAAAATTGGTCCTTCAAACACAACAAATTTGGCTGATTCCAATTACGTGTAAAAATCAGATCTGAAAAAATTAACCAGTTTCATTTTACATGTTTTGATAAATACATCGTACGGTATGGCTTTAATTAACAATGCATGCATAACAGTATACCTGGGGAAAATGAATGGGAAAAATGTGAACAAAGGGATTTAAATGTAGGGTCTGGTGAACACATTCTGCCAAACTAATAATAGAACTGAACTTCAAAACTATGATTACCTCATTGCAAATTTTGTAAATGTGACTCATCCCACAAAACGTAGAAAACATCGAAATTTTACTTTTTGAAATGTTGATCAACCTGTAAGCAAGTCGGCTAATTTTAACAATTGGCTGTCATGTATCTTACAGTATTGTAAGCCATGTGACTGTGTCAAGTGTTTATTGATATTAGACAATCAATACAAAGAAATTTTAAAAAGAAGCTGTAAAGAAATTAATTTTAAACATATTTTTATAAAATGTTTGTAAGGATTAGGACACAATGTACAGCATATATTTCATGCCCATCTCTTGACTGTGCTAATGCCATTAAAATGGACCTATTTTCATGATTTTGTTTTAGCAGTAACATCTCATATCAGGTTTAGACTATGCCATAGTCGATTTTTGATAAACAAAAATGTGTTTTTAATCATGAACGCATTCCGTTGAACTCAAAATTATACTGATGTATATTAGAATTAAAGTATTCAATAGTAAATGGTCATAAAAAGTTTATATAATTAGTGACAGTAAAAGTTTAGTACTCCTATGCCTATATATGTTATTGAATGCAACATATGTTGGCATAATTTTACTGGCTCACTTCAATACTGAACACTTGGGAAGCTAACAAACAGAGGGAGTACGGTGACTGAAAATATCAGATGTGAAAATCTATCAATTGTACACAAATTAATACAAATCAGAGTTTTATGCTTAAAACTACGGAGAAGTCTAACTTATTCCATGACTTTATGTTTATTTTACACATTCCTCAACCTACATAGTCTTCGGAACAAAAATATTTACCAATTGTTTAATGCATGATAAAACTTACTTAAAAAAGTAGGCCCTACTTTGTCAAGTCCCATGCAAATTCATGGAATAAAAATAAATATTAGCAAAATTTAAACTACATTATGTGCCAAATGATTTTAACCCCTAACGTGCATATTTATCTATCCAAATTTGTTTTTTTCCCTTAATAATTAAAGGCCCATTCAGTAATTTGCTCATCCGGAAGATCGTAAAAATAAAATTCAGATTTTGGTACCTTTGTCATTGTCATAGATGTGCTAACATAGCCTGGGAGTAGTTCAGCCGAAGGCCGTGTATTTAAGACAAAATAAGACATTTTACACGAATCTGTAGATACTGACAGTATCTGAATTAGTTATGTATTTGAATAGAGCTTCAACTTCGTCAGTACTGCTGTTTTTTCGTTTTTTGCCAAATTTGTCATTTCAAAAATACCAAATGACAATTTCAATGACTTATCCTTCACTTTTAATCAATTTATAAACAATTTTGCTTCTCCTCAAAACAACTTTGCCCGAAGGCTTACATGCAATTGGGCAATATTTTAAACAAAACTTTCTTTTACAAAACATTATTACGCTGTATGTTTTATGATCAAGCAAACTGTTTGGAACATAATTCCATAAATTAGAAATAACCTTCGTAACGCCCCGGCGTAACGCCCCAGACTTTCGTTATTTAAACGCCAGAAATAGATTGTCCTTATAAGAACCATCAGAGATTGTGGTTTTAAGAACCGTTCATTATCATTGTTAACTTAAACAGGTTTTTGTTTTTAAACATCTTTATAAATTGATTGTTTTTATGTTTGTTTGTAAATTTCGTGCTTTACGCGCTTTGAGTTCCTCATCAGAGATTGTGCCTTATAAGAACCATTCATTTTCATTGTTAACTTAAACAGGTTTTTGTTTTTAAACAAAAACCTGTTCAAGCAATTATTTAAATTGCTTGCCTAAAAACAGAATAACTTGGATGTTAATACTTGACGTAGTGTTTCAATTGTCATGAAGGTGCCTGGGTATGGTGCCTTTTGTTTGTGTTTGTTTGAAACTGCTTTTGGAAACCCACCGAAAGTCATAGGCCCTAATGAAGCAGCCAAAACAATACCAGGTTAAACATGGAAGTCTATAAAAACTTATTAAATAACCTTAAGAAAAAAAAAAAAACATTTGTGGCAACAATAAGCCTTGCATTGAAAGTCATGGTTAAAGTGTGTTGATTACACACCAAAGTTTCCCTACATACACCCCCACTACCCACCTCACACACCTCTGCACCCACCCCACCCTATAGGCCTACATGTACATGACATTACATAATAATATATAGCATAGCTATACATTTAGGTATAGCGCTTGATTATGACCAATATGGTTAGGCCTATATATAGGCCTACATGTCAACTTAAAAACAAACCCGAACACTGATGAATCTCTACAGAAACCCGAACACAAGTCTGAAGGGTGTAATGAAAATGGCAACCCGCGATGGGGGGGGGGGGGGGTATGTCATACAAAATTCACATCGGCGATAGGAGGGACAGAAGATTAAAATCCCCTATAATAACACGCTAATTTTTCTAGGTTTGGACCGTGGATTTTCATGAAAATCAAGCGTGCGTCTCTTAATACGGACTAACCTAGGTAAACAAACACACAGACAGACAAAATGGTTTTCATAATCATGGAATCCATATAAATTGAAATTGCAGGCTATCACGGGAGCAAATTTTAAAATTCACCTCATTTACCAGAAAACCCAATTGGGGATTTGGGCTACCAAATCGCTAGTCGGGCAATCTTCATGATCTTTGCTTTTCAATGGAAAATTGCCCTGGATGACAACAATGAAAATATCGACTATTTCTGCTGGTTGCGCACGAGATAAAAGCACCGAGTTTGACATTTTCAGAGCATGAAGGGAAAAAGGGTAAAATAAAAACGGAAATTCTAACAAAACTATAATATATAGACCCACACGATGTGCTTTACAGAGGTGGGAAATATCTTTCTTTAGCAAACTATATTAGTTTGAGACGCTAAAAAATCAATTCCGTAAAAAGCTCGCAGGCGAACTCAAGGCCTATAAAAATCAAAAATATCACACTAAAAGATACAATTTGATGCTTAATTTTAACACCAGGATTTAAAAAAATGTATATCCAAGCACCAAGTTTTTAACTGACATTACTGAAGAAGAAAAAAATATTGCTTTATATTTGACCGAGAAAATTAATTTCATAGCAAAAAGGTGTATCTCTGAATTGTGCTGATTTTAACATGTATCGATCGACTTTTAGCGCGACTAAGCATTTCTAAAGAATCGGTTGTCCAGGTAGGTGACTGTATTATGATTATAGTGTGTACAGAACAATTACCTAACATACTATATATTTTAAACATATATTATGTAGCTTACATTACACAAATAGTACACTCAAGCGTTACAGTTATGTCGGGTCAAATTTTAACCCGGCACAACCTCCTTCTTTTTTGATGTTCACTGATGTATGTAAAGATGGCTTGAACTCCAACAAATTTGGAAAGTCTGATTCTGTTTACATTGATAAGTTTGTCCTAACTAACTCTATTCAGTGCATATACATAATGCACACACACTTCATCCAACAAAATCTCCCATTTGAAACTTATCCCTATAGTTATAATGACTGCTGCCCCTCTGCTGCGCATCCTGATTCAGCCAAGTTGCTGAGAATAATACATATTTTACAAAATAACTTTACAAACACTGTACGAAAATAAATGAGTGAAATGTAACCTGTATGTCATAGTACTAGTAGCAATTTTTTCATCTCTTAATAATTTGGTCTTCTCATCTGATTTCCTTCCTCAATTAGGATCTAATTTGTCTAAAATCCTGAGCCTCACCACCACCCTTAAATGGACATTCGCTTTTGATTTTCAATTTTTCCTCAAATTTTCTTTTTGGTTACTCTAAGTACAAGTTAATTAATTTTGAGCATAGTAGGTTTGAGGAAATTTTATCATGACATACATGTTGGATTGAATTATCACTAATTGCCTTCATCCCCCCTCCTGGGATTACAATCATAACTATACCTTTTATTGGGGTTGTCGCTTACATTTTTTTAGTAAATTATCAACCAACAATAATTTTCATAAACATTTGTTTATTTATCAAAATAAAAAATGTTGTTGCAACTTTTACGTTAAATTATAAAAGTACCACATCATGAAGACAAAAATAATAACATGGACATTTTTAAAATTTCAGTCAAAAACAACCCCCGAGAAATCTGTAACTTCCATAAATCTACCAATATTGCAAATCATCACACCATGATGATGATCACACGAAAGAAATAATAATTTTCCAACAAACTTCTCAAGGTCAGATATTTCTGTGCACTTGTTGTGATATTGCCTCATTTCAAATATATAGTTTTGGTTTTGGTTTTGGTCACGTGGTTTCCTATTGTCCTGCCGAACCACTTAAACCACTGACATTTGTGTCAGTCAGTTTCGGTTTTGGTTTCAGTTTATTATAAGTGGTGTGGATCGTAAAATTATTTGATTTGAAGTTACCTACTCTAAGTATACAAAAGAAATGTTTAAATTTCGCAGTGCAATATTCACGAGCAGAGAAGTCGAACAAAGCAGTCTACATTTGAAAGCATTGATTTAGTTTGAAAGCATTGACTTGAGACTACGAATTAGCCTAAGCTGATTTCACTGTGAAAATATATAGACCATCGAAATACTTGACAGATTATGACTTCAGTGTTATAAACACTATTATGCACAACTCTATTTATGTGCATGTCGCATGACGGAAGATCAATATCATAGAAAGCTGGTTTAAACTAACTTTTATTCAATTTATTTATTGGAGAATAGAGAGAGAGATAGAAGAGATCGCCAGGGAAAGAGGGTATGTGTGTGTGAGGGGGAGGGGTGAGGGAAAAGGAGAAGAGAAACAGAGGGGAGAGAGCATTGGAAGTGGGAAGGGAAGGAGGGGGAGAGGGGGGCTCAAGAGTGGAGTGGAATAATAGGGAAGAGTCGATATCGAGTGTGGGGGGGGAAGGGAGGAGGTTATATATAGGTGGCGGAGGGAACATAGGTAAGAGGTATGGGTTGTGCTTTCCGGGGAATAATCTAATTCATAATCAAATCATGTACATCATCATGCATCGTTTATATTTCAGACAAATAAACAAAACACCCCCCCCACCCCCACCCCTCAATATATGCACATGATGTCTATGCATAACTTATCAAACGAATTTCGGAACTCGGGTGTAATTTTATGGTCTCATGGAAGTGTGCCACATACGGCAGAGAGCATCAAAAGTCGTCCGCGTTGATAGATATCGATAATGAAAATGTTAGCACAATAGGCTATTATATACGTATGGTTATAGGCCATTATACTTTTGATTATATATACCCTCTTGTGTCCTCCCAGCACAATAGTGTTATGATTGCATACCAGTTCATCTCCACATTTTAATCCCTTGATTTTTGGTTTCTGAACAAAAGAGAAACCAAAACTATATATTTGAAATGAGGGATTGTGTGCAGGGTTGCCAAAAATCTTCAGCCCAAATCATGGATCACATAATCAAAATATCACCCAATTTATCTCTTCTCTCCAATATTGGTTTCTGTGGAACCAGGGATGTGAGAGTAGAGCCTACTCACATCCCTGGTGGAACAGAACATTGTTCCAAAGTTGCCCAATTGTGCTACCAAATTACGGGTTTGACAACCCTGATACTCATGAGTCATGACCTTCTACAATTAGTACATGGTGTTACGTAGAATTATCATAAGTCAGTGCAAAATTTGCTACATTAGTGGAACCAAGGTTTTTTGGCACCCTTATACCCTAGGTAACAAGCCCTGAGTTGGTTCCATTTTTTTCGAATGCGTCTTCGGCGGCCATTTTGAAATTCAAAATGGCCACTATATTTAGCCTTTTTAAAGCCATATTTGTCCCGAAAGTGCACAAAGTCATATTTTTTAATGATTATTTATACTTTTGATTGTCAATATCCACTAAGAACATAATTATGATCATTTTCTAGAATCCAAGATGGCTGCCAAATCCAAAATGGCCGCCAATTTGTCTAAAATGTTCTGCCAGCTATAAAGACATTGATTTCTTTCCTTTTTTGCTGATTATTTTCACTACTAATGTTTCTGAGAATCCACTGAGAACTAAAAACTTAATTTGGTCCATTGTCTCCAATCCAAGATGGCCTCTAAATCCAAAATGGCCGCCGTTTATTAAGATATAGTATACCGCTTTAGGCAATTACGTTCATTGATAGTAAAATACACGTATCTCATTTCTGTTAGATATGGATAAGAAAATGATTGTAAACATCTTAATTTCTTAAAGTAGTGCAACACATTGTTTAAGGAGAATATAGGTGCATTTTACCTTTCAAAATGGCCGCCAAAATGTCTTGAAATTGGCTAAGATTAATTTGTCAGCATTTATGCAATGAAATGCAGAAAATCATGTTTTTAAAAGTTGAAATTTAATATTGTAATTCAACTTCAGACATTTATGATAGAGCTGACATTCAGGCATTTAAATGCCTAGTTGTCATCATTCATGTAATCAGTATTTTCAAGTTCCTCAGCACAGCTGTATTGGTACACTCTTCATCTGCTCCACAAGCACATGCTACTGTACACGTCAGATTGTGTCGTCTGCAGGAACATCTTCTGGAGCATTTGCTTATTCCACATCCGCACCTAACAAGCTCGACAACAGACTCGGGAGCTATTGCACTGTCTGACAGGATAGGTACTGGAATGTTATCTGCATCACTCGACCATCCTAGCTCGAACGGGTCTGGAATTTGCTTATTCCACATCCGCACCTAACAAGCTCGACAACAGACTCGGGAGCTATTGCAATGTCTGACAGGATAGGTACTGGAATGTTATCTGCATCACTCGACCATCCTAGCTCGAACGGGTCTGGAATATTTGGATTTACTACAAGGTCTTGACTACAAACATTATGCTTGCATATGCGCCCGCAGAATGTGTTGATGCCACACACCAGAAGTTGGAGGGATTTTATCAATCCCCCCTGGTTGGCTCTTGAATTGTTTCCATCTCAGATTTTCATCTGTGTTAGCCTGAAGGTCATTTTTTGAGCCCATGAGCCTGCACAAAAACCTCTCACAGCCTGAAACAACACTTTGATGTCCCAAGACGGTCATGTATTGGTTTCAGCAAGATTTTCCTTCTGTTGTCACCTGTCTCCATAAGCATGGTTGTCTGAAGACCGTGAACCGTGAGTCTTCGAAGAGCAAAGACCATAACATCTGCATCTGGAATCTGGACCAGAATCTGGAACAATCTTCCTTCATCAATTAGGTCGACGCGTCTCCCACAGTTACTACTTTCAAATGTAGCCTGAAAACCCATCTTTTTAACCATTGCTGATGTTGTTTCTTTTGCATGTTTTTTGTTTTCTTGTAGTCTTTAGTAGTAGCGTCAGTTTTTTAGAAAGTACAATGATCATTTCTTTGAAATTGCGCTATAAAAAAGCGTATGTATCTTGGGTCATGATATGGACATACTTTCCAGCTTCAGAGATCTCTGCTGCATGTAGCATGATTAGAGCGTCTGCTTTCCTCTTGTGTACTAACACCTGTCGATGTCTGAACATTATTCATGTTGCTTTTCACATGCAGATGTGTTACAGTGACTATGAAGGTTGCCGTGTGATCTTTGATAATTATGGAAGAGAAAACTCAATCAAAGATATAATCAGACGTCGCAAGTTAGGAGTCCAATCATCAGCGAGAGCCTACATTGTTGCTGACACAACCCCCATCCATGACTCAAAGCTATTTTTGGCTAACAATGAAACTAAGGACACCCTTGCAATCTACCTGGCAAACAAAGCTGAAGATTCCAGTAGTCACTGTAACACGTCTGCATGTGAGAAGCAACATGAATCATGTTCAGCCATCGACAGGTTTTAGTACACAAGAGGAAGCAGACACTCTAATCATGCTACATGCAGCAGAGATCTCTGAAGCATGCAGCAGAGATCTCTGAAGCTGGACATGTCCATATCATGACCCAAGATACAGGTGTTATGGTCCTTGCTCTTCGAAGACTAACGGTTCTTGGTCTTCAGACAATCATGCTTATGGGAACAGGTGACAACAGAAGGAAAATTTTGCTGAATCCAATACATATCCGTCTTGGGACATCAAAAGCAGGATGCGACACATGTGGACATATCAGAGGTATAGGCAAGAAGACTGCCTTCAATGCCTTCACGGAAGCAACACCTGAAGAACTCACAGCACTGAGTCAACTTGGTGATGCAGAAATGCCATCTCAAAGTGTTGTTTCAGGCTTGGAGAGGTTTTTGTGCAGGCTCATGGGCACAATAAATGACCTACAGGACAACACAGTTGAAAAACTGAGATGGAAACGCTTCAAGAGCCAACCAGGGGGATTGATAAAATCCCTCCAACTTCTGGTGCGTGGCATCAACACATTCTGCGGGCGCATATGCAAGCATATATTTGGAGTCAAGACCTTGTGGTAAATCCAAATATTCCAGACCCGTTCAAGCTAGGATGGTCGAGTGATGCAGATAACATTCCAGTACCTATGCTGTCAGACATTGCAATAGCTCCTGAGTCTGTTGTCGAGCTTGTTAGGTGCGGATGTGGAATAAGCAAATGCTCCAGAAGATGTTCCTGCAGACGACACAATCTGACTTGTACAGAAGCATGTGCTTGTGGAGCAGATGAAGAGTGTACCAATACAGCTATGCTGAGGAACTTGAAAATACTGATAACATAAATGATGACAACTAGGCATTAAAATGCCTCAAGGTCAGCTCTATCATAAACGTCTAAAGTTGAATTACAATATTGAAATTTAAACCTTTTAAAACGCGATTTTTTGCATTTCATTGCATAAGTGCTGACAAATTACCTGAAAATCTTAGCCAATTTCAAAATACTTTGGTGGCCATTTTGAAATGTGAAATACACCTATATTCTTCTTAAACAATGTTGTTGCACTATTTAAGATGTTTAGAATCATTTTCTTGTCCATATCTGACAGAAATGAGATACATGTCTTTTACTCTCAATGATAGTAATTGCCTAAAGCGGTATGCCATATTTTAATAAAAGGCGGCCATTTTGGATTTAGAGGCCATCTTGGATTGGAGAAAATGGACCAAATTAAGTTTTTATTTCTCAGTGGATTCTCATAAACATAAGTAGTGAATAAATCAGCAAAAAGGAAAGAAATCAATGTCCTTATAGCTGGCAAACCATTTTAGACAAATTGGCGGCCATTTTGGATTTGGCAGCCATCTTGGATTCTAGAAAATGATCCTAATTATGTTCTTAGTGGATTTGACAATCAAAAGTATAAATATTCAGTAAGAAAAATATGACTTTGTGCACTTTCGGGACAAATATGGCTTTAAAAAGGCTAAATATAGTGGCCATTTTGAATTTCAAAATGGCCGCCGAAGACACATTCGAAAAAAAATGGAACCAACTCAGGTTTTGTTCGTAGGGGTATTTAGAAGCTAAAAAGCATTGGTTCCACTAATGTAGCAAATTTGGCACTGGGTTACGTAACACCATGTACTAAATGGCCTATTTTTAATAGTGTCATAACAATATACTGTCATTTACCAAGCTCAGTTCAAGCACAGACTCTTGTTCATCTACCATGAATAACAAAAGGTGTACATCATGTACTGAGTATTGCAAAATATTCTGAAAATTAAACTACTACTACTTCTATTGATCAATTCCATTACTTTTTATTTTGGATCCATTTAATGTGATTGTGAACAAAATGACTTTTGATGAAAAGGCAATTTCACTCCAGTTGAATGGTGGGTCATTCAAGGTCAGAAGCAATTAGACAAATAAATTGATCAGTGTGCCCACTGTCCTGTATGATGATTGGCCAAATCAATGACCAAGTGTGTAAAATGACTTTTGTCCTTGACAAGTTTACTGTGTAGCGCCTACATGCCAAATATATCAGCCTTTTGAGTATACCAAATCTGAGTGACCTTAGCTTCTTCTTTTTTTTAAATGAAAACGACGTAAGACCTCAACATTTCAAAATGTGTTCCAAAATGTTCTGAATCGAATGTGCATGGGTGAATTTTAAGTGCGAGTGTCTGCTGAACTTCAACATGAAGGCTTTCTTCTGGTGCTCTATCTCATAATATAGGCCTCTATGTATCAAACAGTTATATTTTAAGGGACATTTTGTGATTTTAGCACCCCCTTGCATAATGATACAATAGATATTCACGAAAAAGCTTATTTCCAAAATTTCAGTTGATTCGGACATTGAATTTGTGAGTTATGCATATGTGAAAGGGACGCAGGGTTGAGCGCTGGCTTACCCCTTTTTTTTTTTTTTTAAATGATGGCCGAGCGGATTTGCCAAATTAATTGGAGCAGCGCCACCCCTCCTTTTAGGGTAAAATATAAAAGTAGCGAAGACTGGTTTCTAAAAGCGCAGATTTATGCGAACAGAAATACTGCCACCATCAGGGTAAGTTGGTGTGGCAGAACACACCGAGGTATCCGTCAAAGGAATCCTGGTCAGGCTTAAAAACACAATAAACAATGAATATTATTATTTGTTAACAAGTTTTATTAAAGTTCTTACTCTACAAAATGCATCTTAATCTACTACATGAATAACAGTTTATGTCACAAATGGCTTACCATACTTGACTGAAAGGAATGATTTAGTTTACAATGCACAGCTGTTTAATTAAACAATTAGCAACAGTGTGTTTTATCTGCTGTGTTATGACGCAAATGGCATACCATACCTGTATTATGACCCAAATGGCCTGCCATACCTTTTTATGATTAAACGCATTACATCATTTTACATAAAGTTTCACAATTTACATAAACAAAGAATACTTTTTTTTGAGTTTCATCAAAGCATCTTACACAAGTAAATACATAAACAAAGGTCACTGTACTATTAACTTCATGCACAAACTATTTTAAATGCCAAACCTCACAATTGATTTTTACCTTACTCCTATACTCAATATGGCTTCACTACAACTGTACTTCTCGTTTCCCAATATTCTCGCACCTTTCCTTTAATAATTTCACCCGCAACACCTGGGCCTAAACTATTCTAATGGTCTCACCCGGAAGTTGGCAAAAATGCGTGGGTCGAACCATGTTTAATGTCCCACCTGAAAGTTAATTAAAACACGTAGGTTGAATCATTTTTAATGGTCACATGACCCGAAAGTTTGCCGAACACATGAATCAAACCATTTTTCACTCATTAAATCCGTACCCGCGATAACTGTTTTAATCCACAATCCCATGCAATACATTTACATTACGACTCTTTCACGTACATGTAAAATCTTTTAATACCACACAATCCATTACGACTCTAACACTGTACACAATGTTAACTCGCAATTTGAGCGCCTCAAACCTTCGTATCTCTAAACTCTCACTAAAGCTCTCTCACAACTCGCCTAATCTGCAACTCCTAAATACATAAACCACAAAAACGCAATTACCAACATTATTGTTACCTTTACAATTATTTCACAAAAATGACATTATGAATGCACACTTGAAGCATTATCTTTGAAACCATATTACGCCTACACTCTGAACATGTTTAGCGAATGTCCTCATGGAAATCTATGTTGCGCACAACCTTCGGGAGTTGATGCTGGGAACCACATCAACACATTCTGCACCACTGCGCAGATTTCCACTTGAAAGACAATCTTTTTATATAAAACAAGCTTTTATACACACTTGTACAATATTTCAACAATGGCTGCATCATTCATCACACTTTTAATGATCTATTTTTATCACACACCAATCAACAATTTCAATGCTAATTTTGTCAGCAATGGCTTGCCATAACCAAGTTATAAATACACAATTGTATTTACCAAAGCACACAGCATACTTGTTACTTCTACAAAAGTTACTTACAAAGCATGAATACACATTTTTATCAAAACATTTTTATAGGCCTACAAATCTTGAATCAAATGATGCACTAATAATTTTACGCATAGCATTTAGCCTAAATCAAATGGTTACGCAATCAGCATGCACAAATCTGGTAAATTATGCAACTACATGTTATTTAAAGTCACACATTATTTTACCCTGACCTACTTTTACGCAAAGTGCACAAAATCTGAACCATGCTCACAATCGCAATTATGACGCTTTTGGCGCACCATACTTTAGCTATAAAATGTCAATCAACATGATAAAATAGATTCAAATCTCTATTTACACAAAGGTCAACTTTCTGTACACAAAATGTCATGACAATTCCCAATCATCTGTGCTGCTTGTTTTACAAAACATAATATTTTAACCCAATTTACTTTCCACAAGGTTTTGACCCAATCCCAGCCAAACAATGACCTGAACTTGAACTCTGACCCAATTTTAAATATTTTGACTCTCAAAACAATGTCCAAAACAAATACAACCCAAAACATTGCTCAAAACAAACACATCCCAATTTGGCAAACATTTGTTTTACTCATCCCCCCACAAGAAGCACAAATTGTTTGTTTACATTTGCATATCAAAATCATAAACTCACATTAAAAATATACACACAATGTCCCATGTCGTCGCCTGTTGATGATGCTTGTCTGCCGTTGTCGCGAGTGCACTTTCGAAGAAATTAATAAATCCGACATGTTGCTGGCCAGCCTTTTAATTGCGAAATGTCCCCCGCAGAAATACGATGCAGAAAATCGGTAGTCTTCGCTAATTGCTAATCACTTCGTTAAAATACTATGTCCATTGCGTCATGAGCTGCCAAAACTCCATTGAAGATATAACTCCAATCCAGGCGATAATATCGTGAATCTTTCTCCATTTCTCAGCATATTACGAAGTAAAATGTCGTCACAATTGCTCACAATTAAAACTCGTCAACTGGGTAATTTTGCATTGTCCGTTCACTACTGTCAATTTTGCTCGGTCTTTTCCAATTCCACACGAAAATATTGCCAGTAATTTCCATCTCTTCTAAACTCTCGTCTTTCTTTCAGAAAAGCACACAAAGGTAATATTATCTGTCCACCCGTCGAAATTGTCTTCTCTCGTCGCTTTCTACTCGCCTATCCATCACGTAACACGGTCTGCACACGTCGTCGTCAGTCTCTCCTGAATCAGTCTTGGTCTGCCTAAATCAGTCTCTCGTCTCCGTCTGAGAAGTTTCTCAAACCGCCCACATGAAAACCCACGCCAAAGTTTGGATCAGCTGACCTCCGTCCAATCAGCGTCCGCGATTTCCAAATCCTCACAAAGGCCGAAGCCGCTTCCTGACTGACGGTGCTTATACGCGCTGAAAACAATAGAGAACTTTACAATAACAACTTAAGTGTGGTACAAAAAATACCTTGATGTGGCCGCAAAACACGTGATTATTTGGCTTGCAAAATAATGGAAAAACAAGCTATTTATAGAGGGGAAATCCCGTTACACATACTATATTACAGTGCCCAGTAAGCTACTGTGTTGCTGTAACTTCAGGCTGTCGACAATCCAAAATAAAAATTCCTTTAAAAAGGAATGGGGCGCCCAATGTGAGCTTGGTCGTGATGTGGTGAATTCCATGGTGTTTGGATTTGGTATTAGAATGATATTTTTCTAGGAAAGAGGGAAGATGATTAAATGCAAAATATATGTGTTTGAGCGGGGGAGGTGTATGACAGGACCGTTTTGGATTGAATTAAATTGTATTGAAATGAATGGTATGAAGCTTCTGTATCAATTTGTGATCATGTGGGGGTGGGAGTTGTATTTATTGTTGTGAGGATATTGCATTGAATATTGTTGAATACAAATTAGACAATGCTTTTGTCAAACGACCAAATCTGCAAGAAAGTTGAATACCCACTGTCTTATTCTTATGCTGGGGTTCGGAGGCAAATAAGTGATTCAGAACACTTGCAATCTACGTAGCAATAATCAACATTTATTCACACAGGGCGCTGCCATCTTGGAACTCGTTGCCAGCCCGAACGACGTGAGTCAGTTGCCAAACGTAATAGCCTAAATCAGATATCACCACATCTTTCCCCATTTGGGAAGATTGAACAATCTTGTTGCTGCAACTAATATTGAAAGTTGTATTGGCAGCAATATGTCCATTCATTAGAGTTTTTGTTATTCTATGAGAGTCTTTTTTCTCTTTAATCAAGTTTCAGTGCCTTTTCATTCTTTTAACTTTCAAACAACGAAATTGAATTTTAAACAAAGAGAACTGGATGGATTATCCAAAACTCTGTGCTGGGTTACAGGGTGTTATTTTTTCCCTATTGCTTGAACTCCAACACTGAAGGCACTTTCATTTGAACAATTATCAAGAGTTCCTCTTCTTTCTTCCATGGAACGCTAGAACCGAGATCACATGTTGTATATATGAGGATTTGTTACTGTATTGCATGTAGGTTAACCTGGATGTTGATTCTTTGAATAAACACAAATTCCAAAACTTGCAACTTGTGAAAACATATTTACATAAATTCACTGAAAGTTTGTGAAAGTTCATAAAGTCAGTTCAGACATCACATGAGTCTGTTTAAGCAGGCAAATTGTTTTCACTAAATTTGACTCTGTGCACAGTATAGACATGTGAAACACATATTATTGTTGGTAGTCCTGCAAATATGCTGGTGGTTTCACCATCCTGCCAGATCTGGTTCTCACGGCTGGTGCTGCTGCTCTGGTGCTGTCTTGTTGACATGTAGCTGGTTGAACTGGTTGGTTCACTGGTGCTGGTGCTGCTGCTGCTGGTTGACCTAGTGGTTCATCATCATCCTCATCAATTGGATCAACATGCTGGTAAGTCTTCTTCAAATGCTTTCTGTTTCTTTTCAGATTTCTGCCATTTGACAGCTTTACCACATACGATCGGTAAGGTAATCTTTTGACAATCATACCCTTAGTTGACCACTGCTTGTTTTGAAAGTCATAAATGAGAACGTGATCTCCTAACTGAAGTGGCTTGAGATCTTTAGCGTTTTGATTGTAGTAATCAGCTTGCTTTTGCTTGTTTTCGTTGATCTTTCTTGAGACTCCTTTTGCCACTCTTGGAGATAGTAGCTTTTTAGTAGTTGGTAGGCGAGTCTTCGTTCTCCTACTCATTAGTTTCTGCACTGGACTAAATCCATCTTGGCCTGGTGTGTTTCTGAAGTCCAACATGGCTAGATACGGATCTTTATTATCTGCTTTTGCTTTCTTCAACAGTCTTTTTGCTGTTCTGACTGCGTTTTCTGACTTCCCATTGCTCTGGGGATATCCTGGAGATGACGTTGTATGCTGAAACTTCCATTTCCTGGCAAATTCTTGGAATTGTTCACTGGTAAATTGTGTGCCATTATCAGATATTACAGTATCGGGTATCCCTTGTCTTGAGAAGTGCATCTTGACTTTGGAAATTACTGTCTCTGATCTCATGTCAGGTAGATAATCTATCTCCCAGTAGTTGGAAAAATAGTCTACTGTGATCAAATAGTTGCGATCATCAAGGTGGAAAATGTCCATTCCGACTTTTGCCCATGGTCTACCTGGGACATCATGTGGATGTAGTGTTTCCTTCTGTTGCTGATCAGAGTATCTTCTACACACATCACATTTTTCAACATAGTCTTTGATCTGTGCTGTCATCCCTGGCCAATACATGCTTTCGCGTGCTCTTGACAGGCATGCTTGTATGCCTTGATGGGAAGCATGAATATCCTCAACCATTCTCCTGCGTGCTGCTGGAGGTACTACAAGTCTTTCTCCCTTGTAGATTAGATCTTTCTGCACAGTTAGTTCTTCTCGGATGCCCCAGTAAGTCTTTAATTGCTGTGGAACATGTTGCTTGTCTTCTGGCCACCCACGAACTATCATGTTGTGTAACTGCTGCATGATTTGGTCTGCTATTGTCTCTCTTTGGATAACATCTATCAGACTCTCTTCAAGGTCTACCTCTTCAAGTAGATTAACTGCTTCCAATTCTAGTTCTTGCTGTATATTGGTATCATACTCTGGAAGGTATGCTCTGCTTAAGGTGTCTGCTAATACTAGTTTGCTTCCAGGTGTGTATTGAATTTCATAGTCATAGGTTCCCATCTTCAAAAACATACACTGTTGACGTTTAGGTGCTTTGTGAAGCAGTTTCTTCTGTATGATCTCGAGAGGTTTGTGGTCACTCTGGATCCATACCTTTCTGCCATAGGTGTAAGCATGAAATCTTTTCAATCCATACCATGCTGCTAGAAGCTCCTTTTCAATTTGAGCGTATCTTGTCTCAGTGTCAGTCAGAGCTCTGCTAGCATATGCTATTGGCTGGCCTTCTTGAAGCAAGGCTGCACCTAGACCTGTCTCCGAGGCGTCAACTTGCAAAGTTACGTCTTTCTTACTGTCAAAGAACTGGATGGGCTGTCACAGCTTTCTTGATCTGGTCTACAGCTTTGGTGTGGTGATCTGTCCACTCCCATAGTACATTCTTCACAGTGAGTTTTCTTAATGGCTCACAGAGATCACTCAAGTGTGGCAGGAACTTACTGACATAGTTTACAAATCCCAGTAGACGCTGTATTCCTTTAACATCAGTTGGTAGAGGCATCTCTCCAACTGCTCTAATCTTCTCAGGATCAGGTTTCAATCCATCTTTGGATATTATATGGCCAATGAATGGCACTTCTTCCATTCCAAGCTTGGCCTTATCTTTGTTGATCTTCAAGCCAACTTCTTGGCATCGCTTCATGAGTTCCTGAGATTCTCATTGTGATTTTGTACTGCTTCTTCTTTTGTCTCTCCAACTCCAAATATCAACATATCATCTGCTATGGACTCTACTCCTTTCAGCCCTGCAAGTGCTTGCTGTTGGCGTCTTGTGTACTCTTCTGGTGCGCTTTTCAGCCCAAATGGCATGCGCAGCCAGCGATATCTGCCATAAGGAGTATTGAAACATGTTAACTTTGAACTAGCTTCATCTAGTTCAACATGCCAAAACCCATTTCTTGTGTCAAGTACGCTGAATACTTTTGCTTGATGGAGTTCAGGAAGAATTTCTTCTATTGTAGTCATATGATGATGGCTTCTCTTTATGGCCCGATTCAAGTCTTTCGGGTCTATGCAGATGCGCAAATTTCCTGATGGTTTCCTGACTGCTACCATGCTTGAAACCCAATCTGTAGGCTCAGTTTCTTCAATGATTATCTTGCGCTGTACCATGTCATCAAGATCTGTCTTGAGTTGTTCTTTGACTGCAACTGGTACCCGCCGTGCTGCATGGACTACTGGTGTGACTGTTTTATCAATCTCTATATGATACTTGCCAGGTAATTTTCCAGTACCATCAAATACATCTGGATATTCTGCTTCTAGTTGCTGTATTGTCAGAGGCCGTATTTGTGCTGCTGCAGTCTGCACTTGTGCTATGTTGTCATATATAATTTCTATCAGGCCCATGGCTTCTGAAGTTTTGCGTCCCAAAATCGGTACATATTTGTCAGATCTCACAATTTCAAACACTACGAGATATTTTCTCTGGTTCTTCGGGTTTATCACCTTCAGTTTTGCTTTGCCAATCGGGCGTACAAGATTTCCATCATACATCCTCAGGATGGTTTCTGTCTTCTCCAATTTGTATTTAATGTTCTTCAAATAACTCTTGCTGAGAACATTGCATGAAGCTCCAGTGTCTATTTCAAACTGAATTTCTTTCTGCTTCTTTATCATCATTGTTGCTATGATGCTCTTTTCCAGCTTATTTACTTCCACAACTGTTATCTTGTTAACTTCGTCATAACTTGTGGTAGACTCATCTGTGTCTTCACCTTGGTCGATCCTGTTAACTCTTTTCTGTGATAAACACACATTACTGAAATGGTGCTTCTTCTTGCATTTGGTACAGGTTTTTCCATAAGCTGGACATGCTTCTTTACTTGCTTTGTGCTCTTTGCCACAGTACATGCAATTCTGATGCTCTTGCCTTTTGTCTTTGTGGTATCTAGGATTCTGGTCCTGTTTAGTATATCTGGCCTTGTTACTCCTTCTTGCATAATGTATTTGCTGTTCACTACTGCTCGCCATGCTTTTTTAACTGCTGGGTTGTTGCCTCACTTATCTTAAGTGCATCTATGGCTATCTTAAGTGAGCACTCTTCTTCTTTTCGGAACAGTCTGGCTCTGGCTGAATCATCTTTACAACCCAGTATCAGAATGTCTCTGATCATATCCTCTTCATCTTTAAACTTACAGTTAATGGCCAGATGTCGTAGCCGATCCACAAATTGCTCTGTATTTTCATGCTGTTGCTGTACTGCTCTATAAAAACAGTATCTATCATAAAGTACATTGTGTTTGACAACAAAATTATCTTCCAAAGCTTTCAAGATTTCTTTGGCATCTGCCATCTTGTCATCGGACAATTCCAGCCCAAGAAGGATTCTCTTACAAGCCGGTCCCATCAGCGTTTTTAGTGTGGCTGCTTGTACGGTTGTATTCTTTTTGTCTAATTCTGTAGCAATAGCGTAATCATTATAGGCATCTTTAAATGTTTTCCAGTTTTCCTCCGTGTTGCCTTTGCATATCATATGCGGTGGACATGGCAACTGGAACTCAGCCATGATTTATTTGCACTTGTCGCCGAAGCGCCTTGAGTTCGTTGAACCTCAAGATAATCGCCGAATACGCTATTAGTAATGCCGGAGCGCCTTGAGTTCGTTGAACCTCAAGATTAATTGCCGAATACGCTATTAATAATTAGTATCGCTGAAGCGCCTTGAGTTCGTTGAACCTCAAGATTAATTGCCGAATACGCTATTAGTAATTAGTATCGCCGAAGCGCCTTGAGTTCGTTGAACCTCAAGATTAATTGCCGAATACGCTGTTAAGTGTTAGTATCGCTGTAGCGCCTTGAGTTCGTTGAACCTCAAGTTTAATTGACAGATACGATATTATTATCGCGAAGCACGAATAATTTATCCAAACAGCCTTGATTTATGCTCAAAATCAAGAAAGCGTCTGTTATGCATGTATATAATGTTGGCAAAGAAATTGTATGTAACTGCCTGTATGTATGCCTTTTTACGCGCAAATTTGCGTCGTGCTATGCAGATATTTAAATAACCTTGCAATATAATACACACTTGATTTGCCGAAAAGTCTTGATTTCACCATGGAGGTAATTTGCTGCCACCATGATTTCACTTTAAATTAAGACTGCTGAACATGTCATGCTGCTGATCATGTTCGTACGTATACACAAATACTACTACTCGATCTGGAGACTGTGTCTGTGACTAGCTAGGCTGTAACTGCCACTTCACTTGCTAATTAAAGTAAG
Source organism: Amphiura filiformis (assembly GCF_039555335.1). Classification (NCBI taxonomy): domain Eukaryota; kingdom Metazoa; phylum Echinodermata; class Ophiuroidea; order Amphilepidida; family Amphiuridae; genus Amphiura; species Amphiura filiformis. The sequence continues at coordinate 25,060,775 of NC_092642.1, forward strand.
CTTCAAATGCGTGCTTATCATGCACCATAAAACTAAGTTCAGTATACATTGAATCTGTTTTTACTTTTGTTTTATTGTTATTGTACATGTACATGTATACCATGTTACCGACACTCGTGTGCCAAATTCTGCAGTCATTCGCTGCCACACAGGCTCACAGGTCTGCTATCTTCATCGGCTGTTTTCTGCAAAACACGGCTCCCGATAAGGCTGTGGCTTTCCCTGTAATTGCTACACCACTCTAGACACCATGTCTTATTCTTATGCTGGGGTTCGGAGGCAAATAAGTGATTCAGAACACTTGCAATCTACGTAGCAATAATCAACATTTATTCACACAGGGCGCTGCCATCTTGGAACTCGTTGCCAGCCCGAACGACGTGAGTCAGTTGCCAAACGTAATAGCCTAAATCAGATATCACCACACCCACAAACATTATGGTGTCGTAGGTTCCTGATGGATAGAAACCTCAAGTTCTTTTGAAGTAAGTTGGGGTGTTGAATTGGTCACAAAGTGGTCACAAATTTGATTCGGAATAGTTTTCCTAATTATTTTTCGCAATATAAACTATGGGTTGCCTCTATCCAGTGATAAGAAAATAAGTACAAACATGCTTCACATTCCAAAACGTGACAAATTCCAGCTCTACAAAAACCAGACTAAAATAGATTTTCTGGAATCTTGTAACGGGCTATAATAATGTGCTCAATTACTGTACAAATATAATGGTAATAAAATGACGCTTGAAAGAAGAAAAATAATGTCCTTGAAAACAAAATAAAGGTTTGAAAAGATTTGTGGGAAAGATAAATTGCAAGAAATATTTTCAAAATTGAAAGTAGACATACCTTCTTTTATGGTTCAATAGCATTGTTAGTAAACTCAAACTATAGTTGATATCCGGCCCTTTGTTTGGACGAAACAAAAACAAAAGTTTGTTTTCAAACATATACCATAACTAAGCAACAACGTTTTACAGTACCAGGTATATTCTTTGCGTCATTTATTATTGGGTTATTCTAGGGAAAAAAATGCCCTCCCCCACAGGGAATTCCAACTTTTTTATAGCTGTTTTGTCTGGATTTTCAGACTTTTTGGCCTAACAACCCTGGGCCTGGGCAAATCTGGCCCAATGGTAAATCTGGCCCTGGGAAGACATGACCTTAAAGGCCTATTCAGTGATTTGCTCATTTTGAAAATCGTACAAATTATCAAAATTCAGTTTTTCGCACATTTGTTAGTATCAAATATATGCTAACATAGCCTGCTAATGGTTAAGCTAAAAGCCATGTTTTAAGATAAAAAATAGGACATTTCACATGAAACTGTATTAGTAGAGGAATTAGCCACACGTATTTAAATGGGGATTCAACTTAAATACTGGTGTTTTCCTCTGTTTGTTTGTTTTTTGTTGGTTTTTTTGCAAAAATAATCATTTCAAAAAATACCTAATGGCAATGTTAATGACTTACATGTATCCTTCACTTTTTTTAAAGTTTTACTTTTAAATGTTGCTTCACTTTTTTTATTAATCGCTTAAAAGCAATTTATACACAAATTTGGTACACTCACCGGAGCGCTTTCAACCGGCGTCTTCAGCGGATGTTATTGCTCTGAAGATTTGTTGTTGCTAGTGATTTATACACAAATTTGGTTTTGTTAACACTTTCGCTGGGATCACTGAATGGGACTTTTATCTCCCACAAAGGGGGGGGGGGGGTTTCAAATGGAGTTACCCATTCAGGTAATCCCATTTGCAATTCTCGCTCCCTGTGTGGAAGATTAAGGTCATGTCTTCCACAACTCCTGGGTGCATGCAGCAATCTACAGGGCACCAAATGAGTAAAGGCATTTAAGGCACTATCAGTAATGGGCTATTCCAGTTGAAATATATACACCTCCCCTGGAAGTCATGACCTTAATCTCCCACACAGGGGTTGTAGATATCAAATGAAGTCACCCATTCAGGTAATACCATTTGCAATTCACTACTTTCAAATGTAACTTACAAGGGTGTGTCCACACGGGACTTACTTGTAAGCCAACTCGAAAGTAAGAGTGACCTTTACTGGTAAATTATGCCATGATTATGCACAATCAGAATAGGATTGGGGCATCAAGGTCATACTTACATGCGAGTTTACATGCAAATCTTGTTCACACTGGCCTTACATTCGAATGTAGCTCGCTACATGTAAGATATCTTACATGTAAAATCGTCACAAGTAACTTGCATGTAGCTACATGCGAGTGCGTTTAGACGGGCACTACATGCAAGTTTACATTCGAATGTACTTACAAGCGACTTTACAAGCGATCGTCTGAACAAGCATCCTGTATGGAGGATTAAGGTCATGTTTTCTACAACTCCTGGGTGCATGCAGCAATCTACATGGCACCAAATTTAACATATCCAGAATGTGATGCCACATATGTACATATGCAACACGCTAATTAACTCAAATTTGAAAACATGCATAAAATAATGCATACATCAGGTAGAAATTACAATTTATAGAAAAACAATCAAAACCAAGGGTAAACAAATGAACCAACAACAGGGAACATAAGAAATTTGGTTATGAATTTGGTGCTCAGTCAATCATAACATAGTTTGCACTAGGATTGTTGGATGAAGTAAACATAAAAGGTCATGCAGCATATGACAAAACTTGTTGTCATATTAAAAATTCCAAACATACACTCCACCAATATTGATTGAGAAAATGTGTTATTTTTTAGCAAAAAAATTAATGATTTTCGCTGAAGGAGGTTGTAAATTCATTGAAATTTTTAAACATTAATGTGCATTAAACCAGCTTTAAAAATGATTCATTGATTTGAGGGTAATTAGAGATATTGGCATTGAGAGAACTTCATATAAAATACCGAATGATGTAACACAAATACCATTTGGTGCATGACCAATAAGCTTACTATAAAGTATGAAATGTTGATGTGCAAGAAAATTTTACGAGTTTTGCTATACATATAGCTTACTATTCATCACAGACCAGTCTTATCACTGCCATTTTTAGGAGGATCGTCCAAATACCATCCAGTTCATTCTGGTTTTAGTACAATTGAACATCATAACAGTGAGATTCGTGCAATTAAGGTTATTAATTATTTTAAACTGTTGTGATTTGGTAGTTTACAGTATCTTACGAATAGTAGTGAGCTTTGGCAAAAATTGCATTGTTCAATTCATAGCGAGCGTGTAGAAGAATTAAAATATCACAGATATACTTTTATAGGTGCTGCGGTTCTTGAGTTACGTTGTAAAGAGGGCTGAAACAACAACACTTTTGTAAAACGTACATAACTCATTAACAACAATAAATTAAGCAAGTTTGCAAAGTATACGATTTGTAGAATGAACTTTTGCAAAACATCAAGGTGTTAATTTTCAATAATATATTGATCTAGATAATGAAAATCGATTTTTAGGTTGCTTCGACCAACAATACCTCGTCTACCCTTAATTCTAGGAATCTCACTTAATTGTTATGATTTTCATACTGTCCAACTTTGCCAGTTTTCAGGTACTTGTCAAACTACCATATATTCTTCAGAACCACGGAGGAAGGGCGTGCTATTCCTCCGACCAGCCAATCAGATCTCTCTATATTTCAGCGCATGTGTAATGCATTACTTTGCGGTCCAAATGTAATTATTGAAAAAATCAATTGTCACAAGTGGCAGTATACATGTTTACACGTTTGTCTACCCTGTATTTTCAAGGTTAACACAACAATACATGAACTCCATACCAAGTTCATGTTTTGTATTTTAATGCTTCATTGGTCTCGCAGTATGTAAACTTTACACTGCACAGCTCAATGTGATCAAAACCCACACATCCACATAGAAAAATCCAGTGTTATAGCACACTCTATATAATAGGTCTATCTTACATGTACATGTACATGCTCGTGTTTTATTTTGTTACACATAATCCCAATCACTCAATGCCAAACCACAGATATTTAATAGAGATTTTTTTACACCAGTGGTTCCCAGCACACACACAAAACATTTGTTAAAGTTTTAAACGTGTTATATATTGGCTTTTGGTTTTGGTAAAAACGTTTTAATAACATTAAATGTCGGGTTGTATAAAGGTAATGAAAACGTTTTAAAACATTTTGTATGAAAACACACTATAATTACATGTTTTAAATGTTTGCAAAATGTTATTGTAAAATATGTTTTGCAAACATTTGTTGCTAAATACTTTGCCAACATAACATTATGTTAGAATATTTGGGAATCAGTTTTCAAAACATGTTTCTGAATGTTATGAAAATGTTTTATACCCTTTATATACCCTTTGTATAGCCTGACATTTAAACGTTTTCTGGTAACCTTTTATAACCTTTTGCGAATTTCTGGTAACCTTTAATTTATAACCTTTTGCGAAAAATGTCGAAAACAATTTTATGTTTGATTAGTGTATGAGATCAGTGAGGTAGCCCGGACTTTTAATTGCAGGGGGCACTGGGAAATAAGATAGCTACTTCATCAACACGAATACCAACAGTATAATAGCTGCTTCATCAACACTAATATCATCAGTAGATAGCTACTTCATCAACACTAATATCAGAAGTAGATAACTACTTCATCAACACTAATATCAGCAGTATATAGTTCATCAATTATAGCATGTGCAATATATAGCTACTTCATCAACATTGATATCAGCAGTAATACCTATTTCATCAATAATGATATCAGCAGTAGATAGCTACTTTATCAACACTGATATCAGCAGTAGATAGCTACTTCATCAACAATGATATCAGCAGTAGATCGCTACTTCATCAACACTAATATCAGCAGTATATTATAGCTACTTCTTCAACAATTATTTCAGCAGTAGATAGTTACTTCATCATAAACAGTGATATCAGAAGTAGATACTTACTTCATCAACACTAATATCAGCAGTAGATAGCTACTTCATCAAAACTGATATCAGCAGAAGATATACATACTACTCCAACATTGACATCAGAAAGTAAAGTAACTCCAAAATAAGTGTCATTATCACAAATTTCAATTTTGCTAGTACCAATACTATCAAAAAGAAAGGTTTGTTTCTAATTTTACCTCTAGAAAATATCATATTAGTAGGGAACTGCTCTATAACCTTGATTTATGTATCACATGTTAATTTAACATGGTAATAATATAAATTTCAATGGCATGGGATGTTGCGAATGATAATAGTTCATATATTGTGTAATCGTATAGCTTATACCCATGTTTTTGTGGGGTTTTTATACCCATGTTAATAATGTATCTATTCTATACTGTTCCTAACAGAACTTCGATGCTACAATGCGAGCATAAATCACAAATTTCAAATACAAGAAAACATATCCAGTAGACCTAACGGATTATTGGTGCTTAGAATTACAAGGGAGAAAACGTATGTAGTCACGTTTATTGCAACACTGTGCAAAGATATTTTTGCTGTGATTCAAGTAACATTCTCCACAAATTTCATACTACAAGTGTGTTGAATGGGGCGGTTGCAGAAACAGATGTACAGTAGAAAAGTATACAGTGGGTGCTAATTAGGGGAGGATGCTAATCAGGCCAAATATTGTAAATAACAATAATAACATGTTCAGAGCAAGTTTGATTTTTCTTTGCCACATTATATCTGCAATACACCTTGAAATTGTCTGTGGTCTTATATGAAACTTTCCAGCCATAGGACATAGATACATTTTACAAATCATGTTTTACTCCTACATTATCACAGCTGCTAGTCAGAGACCAGGAAAGTTCTTTTTATTTCCAGGAAAACTAACACTCCTATATTTGAAAGTTTTTACATGCATTTTTACACAGATAAGGCGCCTTATCCTTAAATAAGGGATGTAAACCCAAGTTACGGGAGTTTAAACCCCATATAAGGGACATGAACCCCAGATAAGGCGGAAATGAAACACTTTATATGCTTCTGCTCTCATTCAAAAATTAAATTAACGCTTTACCAAATGGGCGCCATCTTGGATTTCTGGGCAAAAATTATGTTATAACGTCAAATTAATGTCAGATTCGGATTTCTTGGGGTCGACTTACCCGAAAAAGTGTCTTTGTACACGAATTATGGTACTGTGGTTCAAAACTTATTTTTTCAAGATGGCGTCGCATTTCTGGGTAAAAATGAGGTCGTAATGTCAAAGTAATGTCAGATTCAAAATCCTTGTGGTCAACTAATGCAAAAATGTGTCTTTGTACATGATTTTAGGTCCTCTGGTTCAAAACTAAATTTTTCAAGATGGTGCCGGCCACCATCTTGGATTTCTGGGTGAAAATGATGTCGTAATGTCAAACTAATGTCAGAATCGGAATCCTTGTACTCAACATATCCGAAAAAGTGGCTTTGTGCATGATTATAGGTTCTCTGGTTCAAAACTTACATTTTCAAAATGGTAGCGGCCGCCATTTTGGATTTTGGCCTCTAGCGAAAAATGCCGGGATTTTCGCGAGGGACATGGAGGCTATTTTGTTTCCAAATGGTCCATAGAAGTCGAATCAATCGTCAAACTTTACTAGCCAGAGAGTGGTCACCAAATTGAGTTTTTTGACTTAACTATATATAAGGTCATGTCTTCCACAACTCCTGGGTGCATTCAGCTATCTACAGGGCACCAAATGATTTAAACACATTAAAGGCACTATCAGTAATGGGCTATTCCAGTTGAAATCTATACCCCTCCCCTAGCTGGAAGTCATGACCTTATTCTCCTACACAAGGGGTGTAGATATCAAATGAAGTCACCCATTCAGGTAATCTCATTTGCAATTCACTCCACCAATATTGATCTAAACGCATGTAACATTATTTTATTGTGTACATTTTAATTACACAAATTATTATTTTATTCTTGTAAGCTTATTCCAATGGTAATGAAAATGCATCAATTGAGGAAATTATACAGGGTGTATAAACATTATACAGGGTAGGCCTACAGCAATAGCAGAAGGAAAGAGTAGTGGAGAGGACGGCATCCCACCAGAAGTTAAATAGATGTGACCTGGATGACCTGGTGCTAGGATTTTGCAACGATGCATTGCTGAAAGAAAGAATGCCTGATCAATGGTCAATTCTTAACATAATCCCAATACCACAGTCAGGTGACCTAAGTCAAGGAGGTAATTACCGTGGCATCAGCCTATCCTCAATAGTAGCCAAAACCTTTAATAGATTAATACTCAACAGGATAAGACCCAAAGTTGATGGACTTCTGAGAAACAACCAGAATGGCTTCAGAGTGGGGAGAACTACTGTCATCCACATACTGGCTCTTAGAAGGATAATAGAAGGAATCCTCATAGCCTATGGGATACCAAAACAAATTGTGGACGCTATTGGAAAGACATACAAGAACACCAGACCCAAAGTGATCTCCCCTGATGGAGAAACTGAGCTGTTTGACATGGTAGCCGGTGTTCTACAAGGAGATACCCTTGCCCCGTATCTGTTTGTGATAGGGCTAGATTATGCCTTGAGAATGGCTATAGATGGTAAGGAAAAAGCTCTAGGATTCCAGCTAGAAAGGAGAAAAAGCAGACGAGTTGGCCAAGAAGTGGTAACAGACCTAGACTTCGCTGATGACATCGCCCTCCTGTCAGAAGAAATAAAATAAGCTCAGGAACTGCTACAAAGGGTAGAAACACCAGTTGGAGGAGTTGGCTTAATGATGAACGCCACCAAGACAAAGTTCATGTCTTTTAACCAAGATCAGCCAGTTAACATCAGTACAAATAATGGCACAAAGCTAGATGAGGTGAAAGACTTCAAATATCTCGAAGCATGGATGGCTAGCACTGAACATGATGTCAAAGCACGCAAGGCAGCAGCTTGGAGAGCATGCAACAGCCTAAGCAAGATCTGGAAGTCTGCTCTACCAAAGAAATTCAAACTGCGGGTCTTCAGTGCAACAGTGGAGTCTGTATTAACATACGGATGTGAAGCCTGGACCATAACTCCCAAACTATCTAAAGAGCTGGATGGTTGTTACACCTGAATGCTAAGGGCAGTGTACAACACCCATTGGAAGCAGCACATTAGCAACAAAGAACTGTATGGAGACCTTCCAAGACTCTCAGAGAAGATCAGAGAAAGGAGAACACGCTTCGCTGGGCACTGCTTCAGGAGCAAGTGTGAACCTGTCGCCAACCTGATAAACTGGGCACCCAAACATGGAACAAGAAACCCTGGTAGACCACCCCTTACATATGTTGACGTACAAGCAAGACATCGGACTGGAAGTATCTGACCTGGGAACGGCGATGCAGGACAGGATGATATGGAAAGCTGTCGTAATAAGCAAGTAAGTATTAAAAGCATAGAAATAATAAAAACATTATTTTTCCTATTTTAAAAAATCATGCCTAATTTTAACTAAAACAAGAGCATGGGACATGTAGTAGCCTACATAATTAATTTCTGTATACAGTAAAATGTATAGGGTGGAGAAAAAAACCAGCAAATTTGCGAGTTTTGCTATATCATAGTCTACTGCTTATCACAAATCAGTCTTATCGCTGGCCATTTTAAGACATCTTAAAAGGAGGATGGTCCAAATACCATTAGTTCTGTTTTAAGTAACAATTGAAAATCATAACAATTAAGTGAAATTCGCACCATACGCTGTAGACAATATTTTTAAAAATTCTAGGAATCTCACATACTGTTATGATTTTCATACTGTCCAACTTTGCCAGTTTTCAGGTACTTGTCCAACTACCATAAATTCTTCAGAACCACAGAGGGAGGGCGTGCTATTCCTCCGACCAGCCAATCAGATCTCTCTATATTTCAGCGCATGTGTAATGCATTACTTTGCGGTCCAAATGTAATTATTGAAAAAATCAATTGTCACAAGTTGGCACTATTCAGGTTTACACGTTTGTCAGGTCTGACGTTTGTCTACCTGGTATTCTCAAGGTTAACACAACAATACATGAACTCCATACCAAGTTCATGTTTTGTATTTTTAATGCTTCATTGGTCTCGCAGTATGTAAACTTTACACTGCACAGCTCAATGTGATCAAAACCCACACATCCACATAGAAAAATCCAGCGTTATAGCACACTCTATATAATAGGTCTATCTTACATGTACATGCTCGTGTTTTATTTTGTTACACATAATCCCAATCACTCAATGCCAAACCACAGATATTTAATAGAGATTTTTTTATACCAGTGGTTCCCAGCACACACACAAAACATTTGTTAAAGTTTTAAACGTGTTATATATTGGCTTTTGGTTTTGGTAAAAACATTTTAATAACATTAAATGTCGGGTTGTATAAAGGTAATGAAAACGTTTTAAAACATTTTGTATGAAAACACACTATAATTACATGTTTTAAATGTTTGCAAAATGTTATTGTAATATAATTTTTGCAAACATTTGTTGCCAAATACTTTTCCAACGAAAAAGAATGATTTAAAAATCATTCTTTTGTCTACCTGTGTTTTCGCGGAAGGAGTAAAACGGGATATGGAATGCAGTTTAAAAGGCCGAATCATTTCACATTTTGGATGCATTGTAGCCGACGGGGACCCAACTAAAGGCTACTAGTCAGGTGTAGGAATGCGTGTATTTGGATTCGTCTATACATGTGTGTGACATGTGTAGTTTTACACAAAATGAACATGACAGCCAAAGTTCTAACACCCAAAATAGAGTAAATTTGACACCTTTTTGTTATTATCAACTGAAAAATAAGTTGCATTGACGGGAAACCGAACATTCTACCCATCCCACGCACTCCCCATATAAAATCCCTACCCCACCCCATCCCACAGACAAAACACAAGAAACTCTCTTATAATGATAGAAAAAAATAACATTTCTTGATGTCAAGATGGGGTATAAGGCCTACACATGGCAAAGTATTATCTCAGTCCCCCCCAGACAACTTCTTAGTTATCTATATCTTTCCTAACCTGAACACAACGGATGTCTTCTGGAATTTTCAGAGCCGAATATCAAACCCATAATTTTCGACACAATGAATTTTAAACACGGATACACCAGTAACGTTAACCCTGCTGTACCATCTTTATTATTCTAGCTGTAATACGTATTTTAACTAATTTTAATATACAAGCATATTATTCAGTAGCACCATTTGTTTTGTATTTTACGAGGAAAGAAAACAACTTCGGAAACACATCAACTTGTGTGCGATATACATGTAGAGAATCGTTACCATATGCAAATGGTAAACCTGAGCCAAACTGATGGCCACCGACATGAGCGACAATCCCGAGGAGACATTCCTGTGAACACCCCCCATCACCACCACCACCTTTCGGCAAAATGACACATTTCTTGGTCTTTTCAGCCACTTTTTGACCATTCCGGCCGATTGTCCCCCCACATAATGTTTTCTTCGCCCCTAGCTACTTACTCCTGATTCATCACTGCTTTAAAGATGACGATTATATGATTAATATAATACATAATTACTCTAGACTACAATCTTTAGTGGGAGATATATTCCCGGAACTATTAAAATGTGCAAAACTAAACAAAAGGTATATCCTCCTGTTGATATTCATTTACACAATATAATACACTTGCAGAGACATGGGTTTACAATACATGTCCAAAGTTACAATATAAGAATATTTACAGTAGCTTTGCGATTTGCATGTGGTTTATAACTATTTACAATATTAGAAAATAGGTTCATCTTTATAGTATATATACTGGCTCACAAAAATGATCTTTACACTCGAAAAAACACATAATTATAACAAAAATTGGGTAAATGTATATGTGCAATAGATGCAATAGCTTAATTTGCACATTCTGACACTTCAAAGTTTGGATCCGGGGTGTCCTCTAAAAGCCAACTTTCATTGATTTCAATGGGTCGAATTCTAAAGTAACAAATGTGCTTATACAAAGGGAAACATTCCAACAAGCGAAACCAAAAACAAAACACATTTTCTTTTGTCAAACCTTATTGAATTGTTTTTTGTGTTTCAATATCTCTTCTTAGTTCTTTACACCACTTTTCCCGTTCGTTAGTTTCAGATTCCTTTAGCTCTCAGTATTTGTGTACGCTGAAGCAATTGAAGCAATTGGAGATGGGGTTTTAATGGACGACAATTCACACCACATAGAGCAACCATCATCAAGAAGTGGGCAAAGAGGGGCTATATTGGCCTTCGAAGAGTCCAGATCTCAACCATTTGAAGAACTTATGGGATGTCCGAAAAGATGAATGGCAATAGAGTATGAAGTCCGAGTCCACCTTGGCAGATTTGTAACGCATTCAGTAGAATCAGACTCAGCCTCTCAGACACAATTGAAACAAAATCACACTGATTCAATAAAGTTTGACTTTATGTTCAAATGAAATATATTATGTCTTTTTTAGCCCGCTTTTGGATTTTCCTCTTTGTAGAGCCCATGTTGCCACTTTTAAAATTAAACCTTCGCCCATTCAAATGCTTCGTAAATTTGCTTGTAGAGGTCGCGCCAGATTCAAAGATATCTTAATGAATAAGATATTGCACAATGAAAACATACAGTTACCCTATTAGTGTTTACAAGAATATGGGCTTTTCCCGAAGTGTAAAGATACTTTATTTGAGCAGTATATGTATATGTATATACCGTATATATTATACGTAAGTTACAGCTCTCATGCTAATATTGAAGCTATCAGAATACAAATTTCTTTTATTTATGTGAAAACTGTACAACGTGTCCTATATCTTAAAGCGTACCTTAATTTAAATATAAAACCCCAATTTCTATTTGTAAACTACTTTTTCGTTTTATACAATACAATTATTTCTTGGGTAATCAAACAATAATGAGGAGAAGACATCAAATTTATACAAAGAAAACGTTGCGCACTGTCTGACATCTTCCGAATTATGTCGAAAATTGACCTAAAAAGAAAGAATAAAAATTTCATATATTAAAGTTACTCCTAAACTAAATCTCAATAACCACATGGATATTTCAATGAGCTAAATCTGAGCTTTATTACAAAAGAAGAAAACGGGTTGTTTCAAGTGCAAAGAGTTAGTATTCCGTAAAGTACCAATATAAATTCAAATTCAAGTCTTGATATGAACGTTTTGGTTACTTTTTCATACTAACATGACTAGCAAAAAGTGAATTACATAAGACATATGTGACCGTCCACGGCGAATGAGCCGTAAATTCCTCCCCGGTCAATTTTGTTTTATTTCGTGTTTAAAAATAAACATCATAAACTTAAAAATGGTATATCATTTGACTTCAAACGATATCCAGAAGCGTGGTTATGGTTTGTTAAACTTTGCTCCTTCGACAAAATTATAGCTTTTTACGTTTTTACATGTGTCTCTTTTTCCACATTGCTGGCAATATATATCAAACAGTCATAATTGGCGGTCATTTCAAATCATCCCCAAGTCAACGAGGTTTAAGAAAGTTCTCTCATTGTTAATTGTTGGTTATGCATACCTGTACAAAATACAATGCCTGGTAACCCACCACTTGAACAGGATTTAGCAAAAGCAAACAAAGACCAGAGCTATTAAAAGTTCTATAGCCGGCCATCTAAGGTAGAAGCTTATTATCCACTTCAACAATAGGATTATTGATTAGTTTTTGACTATCAAAATAAGACGGATGTCGGGCCAGCTTAAGTTATCGATGAATACGACCTTCGTACACATTTTACACCGTAACACAGAATACAATTTAGGGAATTTACGGCTCGTTTGTGCTGCCGGGTCACATATAGTAGATTTCAAGGACTTACCTCAAATACAGTTCAGTATTATCTCAATACGAGTAATAACCAGGAACCTGGAATCAAAATTGTAGGGAAAACACAAGAAAGCTATAACATTGAGTGCTATACAGGATAACCTTACAGTCTGTTCATGTATATGTGACCATCCATCTCAAACCGCTCGTAAAGTCGGCAAATTGTATTTCGAGTTACAGTCCAAAATGTGCATAAAGCTTGCATTCAAAATGATTGTCCTACAAGTTTCTCATTTCAGTCCAGTAAAATACCAATCTTTAATCCTATTGTTGAAGAGGATAATAAGCTTATACTTATAGTAAATAGCTTTAGTCTTTTTTTTGCTTTGGCTAAATCCTGTTCAAGTGGTGGGTTAACCAACAATTAACAATGACAGGACATTCCTGAACCTCGTTGACTTGGGGATGATTTGAAGTGACCGCCAATTATTACCATTTGATATTTAATACCAGCAATATAGAAAAAAAGATATATTGAAGCACCAAAATAATGTATCTGTTTACTGAAGGAGCAAAATTTAACAAGCCATAACTCCGCTTCTGGATATCGTTTGAAGTCGAATGATATATCATTGTAAAGCTTATGATATATATTTTCTAAACACGGAAGAAAACCAAATTGACCAGGGGCCGACTTTACGAGCGTTTCGATGTGGATGGTCACATATGTGGTCTATAGTATACAAATATTGACTGCTATGAGGGCATGGTTAAACTTATAGGCCCAAGGTGAGCTCAAAACCATGACTATGCCCCGAGGCGTAGCCGAGGGGCATAGTCATGGTTTTGAGATCACTGCGGGCCTATAATTTTAACCATGCCCCGAATAAAAAGCAGTCAATATTTGTTTTATATACCAAATCTTAAGATTCTTGTCATCTGTTTGGTTAAAAGCATCGATTTTGGGAAGAGAAATTAATAGTTTCAAGGGAGTTTCAATGCGAACGGCATACAGATTACAATCTGCGATTTCTGCGTAATTATAACGCGTGAAAACATTAACGCGTGCGTAATATCATTTTACGCTGGAAAAAACGCGCAGTTTGATCTTGACGCACGTGACCGGTCCATAGTTCATTTCCATGGACCGGTCCATAGTTCATTTTGCGGGCATAGTTAATTCAATGACTGCACTTTCAACCAATCAGATGACAGGAATCTATATATGAGGTATATAACACTGAATATCAGAATCCCTCAACCACGTTTCAACTGCTTATGAGAATGGGTCCTTACCTGTGGTTGATATGGATAAGGACCAATACCAGTGACCAGATCCAATGGAATACCGTATTGAGGAATTGGTCCAGGCCTGGGTCCAGGGCCTCTCAGAACTGGACGCTCTCTTGGAACAGGGAATCTCCGTGCAGGCCGTAAAATTAACAAAAGGCAACAAGCTATACCAGCTATAAACCCAATAATCACCAGGCTACCAACACCAACTGCGATACCAATGATAGCAGCGCGGGACAATGGATCAGCCCTTCCTATTTGGGAAGAATACAATCAAGAAGAAAAAGAAATGAAAATAGATAAAAACGAAACAAAATAAACAAATAAGTATACAAATCATTCATACAAATAAGTTCTACAAGATTAATGGTTAGGCCTACTTCTCGGAAAGCAGGAACAAACGAACAGACTGTGATACGAATGTGATACGATAAACCTTCTTTGCTTACTTCTCATTTTAGTTTTAGACAAATTAATCCTAAAATGGCCTCGTAGTGACAAACAAATGTGGAAATATTATATTCAAATAATTCAGCTATTTACTTATTCTTCCATCATTAGATTCAATGATAACTTGAGCTTTCATGGGCTCAATCACGACACCATTCTGTGCTAGAGACAATTCTATAAAGAAAGATTCGTCATTCTCTGGATTGTCATCGTTCACAATGATCACGGTGAATTCCGCTGTTGTTACAGCTGGTTGGAAAGAGATCACCCGTAAATTCAGTGGTTGATAATCATCATCCGCCTCTGCAGAATCATCGATAGTAGTAGCTCCTAATATCAATATAGATTCGATTTGTAAAAGCTTTTAACTATTGTATTGGCCTTTTGCTTATAACATATTTTGTAGCTTTTCATTAGTTTATTGTTTGCCTGTTTCCTTTTTTCATGTGTCAGTTTAGCCCAGATGAAGCCTTGATGGCGAAAAGCTTTGGCCATAAATAATTTTTGTGATACAGACTGCAACGCTTCACCACTTCCAATCTCTCATATCTTTATGACTTTTTATTATTTTGTTTCTGTCTATTTTAATCTTTATCTTGAAAAGCACTTTGCAGCAAAGTTACACCTTCTGGTGTACTGTATTACATATTAATTCCTGGGATGGAGGCCATGGGCCTCAAGGTTGAACAAAATATAACTTGTATTATCATCTGATTGAGAAGGTTAAAGAAGAAATAAACATAGAAACAAATTCCTAAGTCTCTACGTTTTAACCTTTCAATACTCTTTTCAGCAAATAATACTTTTCGATATTAATATAGTATTCTTTAATTACTTTAACTTCAACAGGGAGGGATCATACGAAACCATTTGTTTGGTAGAACTAAAACAATAAATGAATAGAGAAAGAGACCGAAACGAAGGCCGTGTGATAAATTAGAATATCAACCACTCAAGGAAATAAGGGAGAGGTAAACAAACTTGAACAGGTAACGGAAACATTAAAAATTTGGTGCAGATGTATGCGAACTTTGCAAAACAAAACAATTATCACAAATATTATCTTCGAAATAATAAACTAATACTGAATACTCACTGACACTACCATATCCATTTGCATTGCCTGTTCTTTGTACTTTTATTGACACTGTTAAACTATCCTCACTAGTTCGATAAGTTACGATGCCATCCTCGCAATCCTCATTAGATGTAGGTACAAAGAAGAAATATCCTGGGGGAAATATATAAATTTGGGTAATATTTTTAAGACTTTCAGTTAAATTCAACAATCTTTCCATTTGCATTATACATGAGTTAGGATTATATAAAGAAAAAGAAACACAAGAAAATTAAACTCTCAACATTGATAATAAATGATTAATGGTTAGGCAATAGAAACAAATTCGTTCGATATTTCGATCGACCATCGATGACTGGTCGATCCTTTTCATTTATGAAATCAATTAAATGACTATTGCTAATTGTGATAACATATGATTTTTTTGTCTAAATTAGTTGTTAGTTCATTAATAACAAGCATCAATGCAGCATCGAAGTTCGATCCAAAGATCGAAAAATTTGTTTCTGGTGCCTTAGAGCTTGCTATGAACAACCGATATGACAATAATATGGTATCATCTTACCATCGTCATCAATGATTGTGATGATCAGACGGCTGTCTTGTATCATTTGCCCATCACCCGATAACACATATACACTGAACGTTTCTTCCTTGTTCTCTTCAAAATCATTATCATCAATGGGTATTCGAAACGTCAATTCTGCCGTCCCAGATGGGAAGGAGAATGTTTTGATATTAAAACCCTGGAAGTCGCCGGAATGAGTTGCTGTACCATCCACAGTTCGTAGAGCTAAAATATGGGCAACATTACAGATAAGGAAAGACGGCAATTAATTTCAATAGAATTCAGTCAATGCTTTGTAACAACCTTAATCAAATTGCGTGTGCTCCTTTTATCACGTTTTGCCGTACAATTCATGTTTCTATAGCTGTATACCTCAAAACTGAACAAAGTGTTCTCAAAGACATTATTGCCTCACTTCTTTTCAGCAGTTCCTTCGGTTGAAGTCGTAGATATAAAATTAATTTAGTTTTAAGATACCTATTCCAATACTTTTGAATGTCAATATTTGAAGGTTAAAATGTGCACATTGGGCTATTGCATAAACCCTTTATGGAAGACATGACGTTAATCTTGCACTCCGGAGTATGAATTTCATATGGGGTTACCTGAATGGGTGACTCCATTTGAAATATGAACCCCTTGTGTGGTATATTAAGTTCATTTCTTTCACAGGGGCGTATGGATTTACTGAATTTACATTCATTACATTCATCCTACTTTTTACTCACAGACAAAAGTGTCAGTATTGATACTGCCTGATCTTCGTATGGTGACTTCGACATAGCCTGGTTCGGACTCGACAACGGTAGGGCTGTTCGTGCTCAATGAAAAGAAACCTGAATACAACGTATATTTAGTTTGATTATAAATTAAAAATGATCACTAGTGGTATAATAATAATAATGATAATAATAAAAGGTAACAACAAAAACAAAAACAATAATAATAATAAAGAAGAAATAATAATAATAATAATTGCGATTTTGGAAATTGTCATGTGTTTCAAGTCCCAATGGAAACTATAATGTTCATCATAACAAATAACATAAGGTTAACATACTCCTGCTATTCAGTATGGTGACGGTTGCTTCGTCATAATCTGGATCTACTGTTCCAAATTGACTCTGTACAGTCAAAGACATAATGAAGGTTTCGTTTCCTTCCTGAATATCATTGTCAGCAACTATGACAATGGACACTGTAGCCTCATCTTGCTCAGGAGCAAACTCAACCAGAATCTCTTCTTGGCGATAATCTTCAGGGTACGTAGCTGTCGCTGGTGATATAGTTACCACTGAAATAATTATAAAATAATATATGTTATTTTTCCAAGTTTCGTAAATTTAATCTAGTTGTAACCGAGGTGGTAATTTCAAAAAGGTGACATTCTGTAACTTGACCTATTTATCTTGTATATTTTGAAAGGGTCCCAGAAGCATCGTGGAAATCCACACTGCTTATATAATACTGATTCTGAAGGGAAAAAATCGGGGGCGCTGGAAATGCACAGACCCGTCTGTCCTTTTCATTTATGAGTATCTCCATTTTGTAAGACATTTTGGTCGTCTGATATCATGATATATTAACATGAAATGCGTTTTTTGGAAATTATTATTTCAAAAGTGCAATGGCACAGGCTTTGTGCTGGGACTATGAAACCTGTATGATAATGATCTAATAACAATAACCCATTCGTTTCGATTGCGCTATTCGAAGGGCGTGGGCGTCTCGACTTGCGAACGGGGCTCTCGTTTCTCGGTTTGCGAACGGGGCTAGTTTTAATGTGCAAATTTAAATTATTTCAAAGCAGAAAAATGCCGAAATAAAAAAAAACTTTCAGCGTAACTTTTTTCATTGTTTTTTTAAAAGTCGATTAATGTTGTTGTAACACCAATGAAAATTTAACTTACACAAGGTAACATATCCGGCAGTCGCACCAGGGCGTAGGATTCGTGCATTAAATATACCCACACCCTCATCCACTGTGTACGAGGTGTCTTCAAATCGAAATGTACCACCTGATGATAATAATAATAATTATTATAACAATAATAACAACAACAACAACAACAGCAACAACAACAACAACAACAACAACAACAACAACAACAACAACAACAACAACAACAACAACAACAACAATAATAATAATAATAATAACAATTTCTCCCATGAGCAGCAAAAAGTTAGAAAGAACGTGTTCTTCAAGCGATTTAGATTTTCCTGATCTTGCTTGATCATGGCATTATATGAGTAATATAATAAATTAATCAACTTTTGAAAATTCCGGGTAATAATTCCTCTTCATGAACAGTATAACCACCTCGTTTTTCTGTAGAGTTTTTGCCGTTTTATTTGAAAAAAATTAATTCGTTTAGTTTCTTGCGCAGCCATGTACCAATAGCAAGACTATATTCTTGTCATGTCCAATGACATTGTCAATGTTGGACAATCGGGTTTATTTATTTTTTTTTTTTTTTTTTTTTATATATTTTTTTATTTTTTTTTATTTACACTTTTAATAATGTTCTAACAGTTAACAACTTCCCCTTTCTCACTACATTAGAATTTCTCTCATAAAATACAATAAAAATCACCCAAATATAAATGAATAAAATAATAAACTCTGTACATACTATCATCATCATCCGAAATAGAGATATTTGCAGCCCTTCGATTAGGAGCAATGTTGTCTAATCCTCCAAAAGTATTCGATCTAACAATGACTTGGAGAATTTCATCAAATTCCGGCAAAAAGTTATAAGCACAAAATGTAAAAACTGAATAGGTACTCTAAGCATGCTCAGAGAGCTACACACACTACAAAAAAGTATTGCAACATCGCTAAAAAAGAAGTATTCGACAAACTTTCCGGGGACAAACAGTTCATACAATATCATGCCAATCTCATATTGTACTAGATGACAATGTTCTTTGCATAATATACTTAGTAATTATGACTAATAAATTGCTAAAGTAGATGGTCATCCCCACCCCCACCCCCCCCACCCCCACTTTTGTTGGTCATTCGGGGAATGTCACTGGCATATTGACCAATGGCGAGAAATCACTTCCTGCTCGGGCTCCGTTTGTTTCCGCTGTTGATAAATCTTTATTGGAAACGAACGTCAAAAGGGTCAATGATAAATCGTAATCATTGATGTAGAAAACATATAAATGCGTACACCCCCACTTTTGTTGGTCATTCGGGGGAAATCAGTCATTTCCCCCGAAATGAATGATTTCGCCCGCACCTTACACTCCTAATCAGACTCCATTCGGGGAACCGAACAACCTGTCCAGCCCCCCCCCCCACACACACACACACACCCCCACTCCACTCAATGTGCTGCGCACGCCACTGTCGTAAGTCCACAAATGGCCAGATGCATTTAGAATGGTCGCCACATGGTTAAATTGGTTTCAGCCCCGGGTTTCAGCAACGTATCAGGAAATTGGTTACGAAATAAGGTTGCACGAAGTGGTGCTTGGAAGAAAATAACAGTCAAGGATTGCTGACGTCTAACAAGGGTTATGAATTTCAAATAATCAGGTCACGTGGTTACTACATAAAGGACATAATGACATTAAAGCACGTATAATGAACACACAAAACAATGTTTTGGGTGCCTTATGAGGTAGCAACGTAATCTTTCTTTTTGAGTCCTCATACCTTGAAGGACCTTTGTCTTCATTCTTCCGCCACCATTTCTCCGATACGTTACAGAAATCAATTAAACCATTTTGTATGCACTTGGACATTTTCTGGACTAGAGTTTCGTCCTCATTCCGCCATTCTAATACGCTCATGATATCACCACAGTGGACACGTCAATCCCATTGATTAAAGCATAACATTTTCATACAAAATAGATTAACATTTCTTTGCCATAAAATGTTAGTTTTTACTGTCAGATATATCCCCTTTTATTTTTGAGCCGAACAATTACGGCAAAGCAAAGAAAATTGGAATTTACTACCAGCGCATATGTCGCCAATACGTACCACTCCTTCGGTCATGTTATGGTACGACCCTTTGTTGTGTAGATCACCGTCCCGCACGCCGTGTACGTACTGTGTGTTATGAACATCGTGTACGCGTTCGACTAATACTTTCCTCGTAATAATAAAACGCCGGTTCCGTCGTTTTATTCAAAATCTCTGATTTTGACAAAACTACAGCACCTAGAGTCTTGATTTTTGCAGGGTATATTGGTTTAATAAAGTACAATATAATCGTGTAAAAATGGATTTTAAAAAATCAGTGAGGGCGTCCTCCTCAGCAAATGTTATAATATGGCTTTAACCTAATCTTAATTATTTTACGCAAAGAACATTGCTATCTAGATTCTAATGAATTTGACAGGATATTGGATCAATGTTCAACTTACAGTTTGTCGAATTCTTCTTTTTAGTGATGTTACAATACGTTTGTGTAGTGTACGTGTGTATTTTCCATTTCAAAATAGTATAGAATCGTATACCGTAAAACCCCGTCTCCAAGCATATAGAGTGCTTCTGATGAAAGCTACATTAATCCAGGCACCATTATGGAGTTCGAACACATAAATGACGGATCCAAACATATGCAAACAAGTATTATTTTAAGAACAATCTATTGTATTGGTATATTTACGCTTGCTTCGAATTAATTTAGCTTTCATCAAAAACACTATATATGCTTGTAGACGGGGTTTTACGGTAAATCATTTACCGTACTTATTGAGAAGTGTTAAGGGTAAAATTCTGAACGAGGATTTAACTTAGTAAAGCCATGATTTCTCCGTGATACGGAAAAATGGAAAAATTCACGGAATTCGGGGTTGCTCACGGAAATTTGAAAATGCGGTAAGGGAGTGTTCATAAATACTTTGGTGGGGTGGTTGGAAAATTTGGAACCTCGAACGTCAAAAAAATTTTGATCCCCCCTAAAAAGGTGGATTTTTTTTTATCCCCCTTTATATGGTCTAAAATTGTTTTGATCCCCCCTTCATGTCCTAAAACAGAAACCAAAAATATACATCATTAACAGAGGCATAGATTTCTGTTTGACATTGGGGTTTGAGAAAATTCCCAGTGAATCCAGCACCTTTTGCCGACTAAAATAAGTATATGGTATAAATTTGCAAAAAAAATTGCAATATTGAAGCTAACTTGGTGAAATATAGTACAAAACTGGAATTAATTTGCGCAAAAAAAAAAAAGGGGGTTAATTTTGGTTAGAAACCCATATACAGGCGTTAAGATTGGGGGATGACTGTATGGACCATCCCCCTATCAAAATAGGAAAAAGTGATTATTTAGCAGTAATCAACCATTATATAATCCATTCTAGCATTAATTCTAGGCCTACGATGCCAGATTCTAGCCATACGGTACTACAGTAAAATATAAGACAAAATACACTTTTAAAACACGTTTGTTTTAACTCTTCAGTGCTTCATTGTGGAAAAAGGAAAATCACGGAAATCGTCCAGTTTGTAACACGGATTTTAAATTTTATAACAGGAAGAAATCATGGCTTTAGATTTAAGCATAAATAACCTGTCATGACCTTATAGAAATACTACATGTGATAGCAGCTTGGTCTCACACTTGCATCTTTTTTATCTTCAAGTCTAGTATATCGGTATGTTATAGGTATAAGAACATAATTAAAAAGATAACGACATTAGTGACTTACACACAGTGACTGGATATGACAAGTTGCCTCTTCTAGTCAATGATACTTGTACATCTGTATCAGAGCCAGTAGTTTCAGTTATTTCGTACAGTATTTGATCAAACCCAATGAGAACTGTGGAAACGCAGCAAAGACTGAATCAAATAATTGCTAACATGGCAGAAGCCTACCCCGATTCCAAAAAATAATACAGAACTAATTTTGTTGGGATTATAAAAATATTAGCCTGTTTTGCCAAATGAAAGCCAAATGCTTTGGAACTTGAAAACGCGCACAAATGCAGTCACACACGTCTAAGCATTCAGAATCTTGAGTATAGCCTAAATAAATATAGCACATCAGGCCAGGCCTCAATGCGCTGAACAATAGAAAAGCAAAACAACCAACCCTACGAGTTATGCAAAACTACATATTCTAAAGAGCAACATATAACAAATACAATTCCTACAGAGCAAAGTAACTCAATATAATTTCATACAGATACAGCAGCGTAGCCAGCCTTTAAGTGTGGAGGGGCAAAGCAAAAGTTTTTGTCCCCATTTGTTAATTTTTCGTGCCAGTTTTAGTGCATTTAATAACACTATTACTCTTTGCCATCCTCATTTTATCCCTGAAAATTGTTTATGAGAGGGTGCAATTTCCACCCCCTGCCTCTGCCCGTACGCCATTGTGAATCATATCAATGTGAACCATAGTGTAGTATTAAGGGTAGACGAGGTATTGTTGGTCGAAGCAGCCAAAAAATCTACAAATCATATACTTTGAAAAGTGTTGTTATTTCAGCCCTCTTTATAACATATCTCAAAAACCACATGACTTACAAAAGTATATCTGTGATATTTGAATTCTTCTACACACTCGCTATAAAATGATGCTAGCTCATTACCATTCGCATGATGATGTGAACTACCAAATCGCAACAGTTTAAAATATACTCTTACACTTGGAAAAATAATCATAATTTCAAAATTCAACAATATTGGAATACATTTGTTTTTGTAATAGATGCGCTATCTAATCCTGTACATTATGACACCACATTGAATCCAATGGGCTATTCCAGAAATTAACGGCACCTACCCTAAAGAAGACATGGGATTCCCAATAAGTTTGCGTTTTCCCATGTCTTCTTTAGGGGTAAAAAGCCGTCCTCAGCAATTGCGAGCACCAACATGCGAGGGGGGTATACACCCCCCCAAACCCACACACACACATTTGAACATGAGAGTCCGTGATCATTATTTTTAGAATCCAATTAAATATTCATAGCTGATTGATCATTGATTATCGGTTATCGACTATCGATTAACACCATCTCAAACGCTGCTTACCAGCGTGCTAAGGTAAGACTGTGATGAAATCCGTAGGCATGATACTCTATGCACTACTGCTGGCTATGATCTGACCTCGCAATTGCTGAGGACGGCTTTTTACCCCTAAAGAAGACATGGGAAAACGCAAACTTATTGGGAATCCCATGTCTTCTTTAGGTAGGTGCCGTTAATTTCTGGAATAGCCCACGGTCTGCCCCCCCCCCCCCCCAACTTCATAATCAGAAGCTTTTCCCACCACGCTAGTAGATGTCATTGTAAAGTAGTGCTAGAGTTGGTGCGGTGGGGGAGAATATATAATTACAGATAGTGGATAACCGATAATCAATGATCAATCAGTGCAGACGACTGACCGAGTAGCGGTTGTGCAGCGAAAAACTTGAAGGTGGACAACTATGCTAACAGGTAATATTTCAAGTTATTTTTCTAAAAATGAGCACTAGATATTATATTGATGGTGTAAGCTTCTTTTCTGTATGATCAGAAAAAGTGCACATGCACAGTGTGGTCGTAAAAGTCATGATGCTGTGTCACATCGCATGTTTAATGCTACATGTATAAGCTTACATGCGATGTGACGCAGTTATCATGACTTTCAGTCTTACGACCACACCGTGCATGTACACAACATTTCTGATCATACAGAAAAGAAGCTTACACCATCAATACAATATCTAGTGCTTATTTTGAGAGAAATAACTTGAAATATTACCTGTATGCATACTTTTCAACATTCACAACCATCGTACATCACATTTGTACAATTGATTCGTTCGATCAGACATACGAGTTCTAAACTTTGTTGAGCCTGTCGAACTAACCAAGATTAGTAGAAAGAGACATCGTTTTTACGGCTAAACATGCCTTATAAATCACTAATTAGTAGAGTGAGACATCGTTTTACTAACTCTTATTTAGTAGAACTTACAAAATAATGTTTTCAGTGAAGATTCCAACAAGCGCAACAAAGAAACAACACAGTTTCTTCAATGAAGCTTAATTTAAAGCAGTTTTATTTCAGTTTTTACTTCTCTGTACTTTTCATAACTTTCATTTTATTTGACAGTTCTTTTGTTTCAGTTTTCTTTTGTTCCTTTTGTTTTAAGTTAAAGGCAGCGGCGACGCTAGAGGGGGTATAGAGGTGTGTGATATGATCAAAACCATATGATTGTCGGCAAATGTAGTCAAAGCTATGTGATTGTCGGCAAATTGCAAGAGTACTATAAAAGATTAATACCTCGCGAAAGTGTGTTGTTGTTACATAATAGACCTAGTGTAAATTTTATAGTAGTTACTAATTTCAAAAGATTTGTCGAAAAAAAACTTTTTAGATTCTTGAGCGCCGTCCTGTCTAAAAAAAATTGGGTCAACAATTCACAAAATATTTCCGTCGGCAAAACATGCTGTACACCCCCGGTCTAGCGACGCCCCTAGTTAAAGGCACGCATAAATTAGCCATTCACCTCTCTCAAACCAGATGTCTAGTCCTTGGGAGTTTTGTGTATTGCATGAGTGAGGCTTGTGACGGCCGGGGTGACGGCCAATGTAAGTTCAATAAACCAGCAATATTGTCTTAGAGCATGTAGAGAGATCGTATATCAAAACATGAACAATAACCGTAGACAATTATTTAACAAAAACGCATTTTACTACAATCCCGACTACAATAATGATAATGTAATTATATAATAATGTACGATGATGTTAAATTTGTTTTGTATCAGGGTCTCATGGGAGACCAGTACATATTACTGAATTGAGTTTACCCTGAATAAATAATGTTTTACTACTACTGTACAAACAGCTCGACGTCAATGCCCTGAAAGACAATCAGGCCGAGGGCTAAAAGCCCAAAAGGCCCGGGGGAGGGGGGGGGGGGCACTCCAACTTTGGAGGTATGTAGGGCTGTTAAGACCCCCCTTCTTCAGCATCGCTGCCACCCAAAGACCCCATATTTTTTACGAACACATGCTCTGTCATACGTCACCCGAAGACCCCCTATTTTTCCATTTGATCTGTCACCCAAAGACCCTTACAAGTTCAATTTGAACATCAACTTTCATTTTCACTGATTTTGTTACTTATTTTGAAAAAACAATGAAATTCAAAGCCATTTAGAACTAGAAATTCAATTTTCGCGGTTTTTATGGCGCTGCTTCGGCTCTCACCCAAAGATTCCATTTATAAAAAAGGTCATGTTCTCACTGCACCCAATGACCCAATATTTTTTACATTTTGCTCTCACCGAATGCCAAAAATCATGCTCTCACCCAATGACCCCATATTTTTACATTTTGCTCTCACCGAATGCCCCTTAGTGCGAAAGTGCCAGCCCTACACCTATATCCATTTCATATTGAAGTTCCCCCCCCCCCCCCGGCCAAAAGGTAACCGTTTGAAACTGACCAGTTGCCTAACTTAAATGTATCTATTGTATCGAACTTGAATTACATTTACCCCCTCCAGCCCCCCCACCCCCCCACCCCCGTCCAGCCCACGGCCATGCAGTTCGCCGGTCACTGTCTACTTACAATCATCATCTAAGATGTCAACAATAATGATATTTCTTGTCAAATCCAGGGTCAAATCAATCACTTCGTTGGGTTCGCTGATAGAAATACGAAATCTCTCCAGGTCTTCGATCTCTCCGTCTTCGTAAATTTGCACCGGAATCACCTTGCTGTATTCGTTAGTATTAAATACTACCAACATTGAAAGTGCTTCAAAATCAACCCCAGTAGTTGCGCCATCAGCATCATGATCACTGCTTGTGTTAAGATCTGGACGGAAAAAATGTCAATACGAATTTACGAACAACAATGTTCAACTCAGGTAATTGGGTCAATGTGTTTGTTCATTCATTCATTCATTCATTCATTCATTTATTTTTATATTTGAACCCATTGCCATCATAACCGCAAATAGACTAGTCATGATGCAGTCATGTCTACAGTAGAATTCATCTCGACCTTTGCAGGACTTAACCCCATTAAAAGCTATTAAACCAAGATAACACTCATTGAAACAGCTCAACTGATTAAATCGGATCTTCTCTGGCTGTGCACATGTGACTGTTTTCATGTGCGATATCGCAATAAAGTTTGGGTATTATAGCTTCAGTTGGGTAACCGATTATAAAGGAAACGAAAGGAAACAATGGTATGTGTACTTTTGTTCACGAAATGAGACAATGGCGTGCTTTTTGTAAACCAGCATTTTTGAAAATGAGCAACATAATGATTGTTGACTTAACACGGTTTGGAAATAATTTCTTCATATTTTTGGTGTTATCTGTCGTTTACATATCCTTCCTAAAACACAAAAGTACGACCCTCTCCAAACACCTAAATTAGCTAAAAATTTAGGACATGTTACAAAACTATATTGTCTAGAATTTTAGAAGAGTACTTTTAATATTGGCCGGTTATTTTTCACACAGCGACGTTAACTAGGCAATGTACTATTACCTATAACATTAACTAAAACACCAAAGTACGAATATTTCCAAACATCTAAATTAGCTAAAAATTTAGGACATGTTAAAAACTATATTTTCTAGAACTTTAGAAGAGTACTTTTAATATTGGCCGGTTATTTTACACACAGCGACGTTAACTAGTCATATCCCCATACTTTTAACGTAGGGCTATTTGTAGAGGTCACGCGTCAATGGGAAAGAGCACTGTGTATTGTGTATAGGAAAACGGACAGTAACTGCAGTATGTCAACTGGAAAATGCAATGCACATGTCAGGAGAACACACGAAAAAAATTACAAGTATCGTGTAATCAACCTATGGTGCTCGTAATTCTGTCCTCGGCAGTATATTCAGGTATAGTGTCTTATAATAAATAAGCTTTCATACGGGAAGCCCCTTTAACACGATTCTGCAATTGGATGATATTGATAAAAAGTAAAACTAGAGATAATTTGCGCTCACAGAGCGCAGACAATCGCAAGGCATGTAACCCGTAACTGACCTTTTGACGTGACCTTTGACCTTAATGTTTCCCGAGGTTTGTTGTCACCGAAATTGAGCACCATACCCCTTACAGAAAGTGAAATTACGGTATAAGATTTGACCCCAGATAACCTTTGACCTGACCCCTGCAAATTGTTCCAAAATATACCCCTGGTCATTAAGTCTGTTGTCACAGAGTTTGAGTCCCGTACCCCTTACAGATGTACAGAAAATGCATTTCTAAAATTTGACCTCTGCATGACCTTTGACCTGACCCCTGTAAAATGTTCCCCTGGTCATGATATTTGTTGTCACCGAGTTTGAGCCCCATACCCCTTACGGATGTTGAGATATTGCAATTTTAAGATTTTACCCCCTTAATGACCTTTGACCCCAATTCTTTGTGCAACTTTCAGACACTGGCTATAGGCGATACAGGTATGCAAGTGACGACATTGTGTTATGTAATTTGTGGAAGAAGAAGCATTTTTAGTGAAAATCTCATTTTGGCCATAATGACCTTTGGATGACCTTTGACCCCGAGTTGGACAGGTAACATTTGTGCCCCCACCCAATGGTCCTTGTGTCCAAATATGGTCACATTGGCCTAAAGCATATGGCTACGATGGCTCGTTAAAAGTTTGACAGAAGAAAGAAAGAACTAGAGTCAATAGAATCTGGGTACACAGCGAATAGCTATCTGGCAACCATATTTTGACCTTTTGACCCCAAAGTAAACATTGACCTTTGGGGTCATAAATATTTGTAACATGTTAAGAATGTCGTAAGAATCGTTCCTGTTGAATTTGAGCTCGATTGGGCCTCGATTGGGCCAATATAAAAAACCCTCATATACACCGAGAAAATGCATTGTTACAGTTTTATGGAGATAAAAATTCTTGAAGTTATTTAGCTTAAAACCGGATATGACGTCTAAATGTTCTTTGACCAAAAAAATAAAAATACCGTGCATACATCGGGTAACGCTAATGCATATATGAAGTTTATGTCACTCTACGTTTTGAGATAAAAAAAAATAAAAATATTTGATGATTTTTGGTTTTTGACCGGAAGCGACCCCTTTATGACCTTTGACCCCAAAACTGTAGACACCCCAAAGACCCTGGTTGGTAGCAATGTATGTGTGCTAATGACAACACTCTGCTATGTAATTTGTAAAAACAGTGATTTTATGAATATTTTTAGCTTTCAGACCGGAAATGACCCCCTTAATGACCTTTGACCCCTTATCTGTGAGACACCGACCAAAGTCAAAGTCGCATTTTGGCCATTGTGAGCAGGTCAAAGGTCAAATGGAGTTCAATGTCATGTCACATGTGGGGACATGGTCACTGGTGTTTGTGACCAAGTATGGTCAAAATCGGTCAAAGCATAACAGAGCTAGGGCAAAACGTGATAAGTCACGCAAAATGTCACGTTTTGCTAAGAAAAAGGGAAAAAATCATGTTTTTGACCATTGCAGCTAGGTCAAAGGTCACAGCCAGGTCAAAGTCAAATGGAAGTTTGCGACTAGCCCAATGGTCAATTGGGTCAAGTATGGTTGAAATCTGCCAATGCCTTGCGGAGCTAGAGCTGGTTGCCAGAAAGAAAGAAGAATTGGCAAAAGACAGAACACAGCGAATTTGCAAATTCGCTGTGTAAGAACTGACCAAAAACAGAACACTCGCAAATTGGAAATTTGCGATTGTAACAATTATTCACAATGGTCTAAATAAAATCCTATATGTGATGCGATCAAGCAAAATCAGTCGGAACTCGGGAATATTGATTTTGAGATATAGCTACACAAAGGTAATATTTCCTTTTGTTTCCTCTTGTTTTGGAAACTCGGTTATTGGTAATATCTTTGGAACTGGTTGTTCAATTTTAATGGGGTTTTCTGCAAAATCCAGCTTTTTTAATGTTGTTTACTATCCTATAAGAAACTGAAAATTTAATATTTCTGAGTTACGACTGATTTTGCTTGATCGCATCACATATTAGCTTATATTGGTTAATAAAATAGAGGCAAACTTTACGGACATGACATAACGAGACAAAATTGGACTTTAAAAGAATAAATTGATATTATTATGATAAAGTGATAGCCGCAATGTAAAACAGACTCCCTTTCACTTCGTCCGAAACATCTACTGTATTGGTATGTTTTCTTCTACTAATTTGTTTGGTGCGTTTCTTTACTCTTATTAATTTTAAAGTTGACTTACGCACTTCATGCTGGAAGCCATCACCCCCTTCACGCATAACTGTTGCCCGAAAAATGTCTCCTTCTATTACTTGATCTGGGGTTTGTACAATCCATATAAGAGCTGCAAACAATGTATTAATAAAAGCGACACATGCAAATATCATTACATAGAAGAAACACGTTAGATGAGGAGTTGAGGTCATAACAAACATTTATACGAGTAATCACGAACACATCATCTGGTGTTCGTTGAAATTTACTTTTCGTCGATTCCTTGGGAAAGCCGTCATTTGTGTCATTTTGTCATCATCATTATCATCATCATCAATATATTATCATTACCAGAGAGCTTTTATAAACATAGAGTGGCAATAGATTACGTAACGCATTGTTGCTTTGTGCCGATTTGATTTACCGACACGCTATTTATCGAGAGGTACCTTTTGTTCGGGACAAAGGGTTTCCGCCATTAAATCGGTAACTGACCTGACAGCGTATTAACGGTATATATGCAGGCTACTGTCAGTAAGCGATCAAACGAAAGTCAGGTGAAAGCGCCTACACGAGCGATGGGTACCTTTTGTTCCCATACAACCCAAGGGTGTGATTGAGTAGCAGAAAGCATAAAAGGAACAGTTTAGCCGTCGATGTACAGTTCGTTATCACCCACTTGACTTTAGACGCTTCATTTGTGACGCCTTTACTTTCTAAACACTGTTTTTGCAGTGAGTGTAGAGACTAAACAGATAACAGCACTAGGCAGCCATTCCATGTTGTCAATGCCTTTATGCCTTACGTAATTGATACACCCAGTCAGATGTATTTCACACCTGCCAAACACAAGACAAACAAATTTAAA
Organism: Amphiura filiformis; assembly: GCF_039555335.1. Taxonomy (NCBI): domain Eukaryota; kingdom Metazoa; phylum Echinodermata; class Ophiuroidea; order Amphilepidida; family Amphiuridae; genus Amphiura; species Amphiura filiformis. The sequence goes on from NC_092642.1 coordinate 25,090,971, forward strand.
AACTGGACGTTGAATGTACACTCTCATGATTATTGATTGGCAACATTTTACACTATATACATCCATCCATTCCATCATTCAGTCATCTACCCATTCAACCATTCATTCATTTATTCATTCATTCATTCATTCATTCATTCATTCAATCAATCTTCGATCATTATATTGATCTTACCATCATCGCTTATAATGTTGACAGTAGTAACTATGTCCGTAGCATGTATAAGATTATCTGCACCGACAATGGTGACAGTAAATGTTTCATTCTCCTCAACCTCTCTATCATTTACGATTGGGATTACAATTGATGTAGAATCTGCTCCTTCACCGAAGTATACTCTGACAACATCAGGCGCGACGTAATCCCCAGGGTTGCTGGCAGTTACAGGCGATATTTCAAGATCTTTAAAATGAACAAAAAAGAATAATAGTCATTGTATATTCACATTTAGTGTGTGTGAAAGGTGTGTGAGTGGCACTAAATTCAAGGTTTATGTTATGGCAACTTTGGTTGGCTTTCTATCAACAAATTGAGGCAAGTTATCGATGGGTGTCAATCACGGGTTGACAGAGGCACGTTCATTCCCCCCCCGCCCGCCCGCCCACCCACCTTTCGGAACAATTACCCATTTTTTGTTCTTTTCAGCCGCTTTTTTGCCGATTGCCCCCCCCCCCCCACACACACACACATTTCAAGCCGGATTGGCGATTATTGGGGTGTGTATGTGCCAGTGTGGGCTCAATGTCTCGAATCGAGTCGAATCACCGAGAGCTCGAAACTCGACTGGATTTGAGTTGAATCTTTGTGTATGAAAGTCGAGTCAAGTCGCTGAGTTCAAATTATCGAGATGGAGTCAAGCAGAGTCGGTGCACATACAGTAGAGTCAGGTTATCAAATATTATTATGCATTGCATGTGTATAGACTTTGTTGAACTACGTTACTTCCACTGACAATTTTCGCAATCTAGTGTGATGAAAACATACGGAGGAGTCCATCTAATTTGTTTTAGAAAAAGCGCCAGCTACTCACCCTACTACCCTTATGATATGCCCTTTGTGAATTGCAGCCCCGAAGTGTTTCCTGAATGAAAACACACTTTGAAAGTCGACCAAAATCTGTAAAACTGACATAAGGCCTGACATGGGCTGCTAACAATTTGAATAGCAAGTTCTCAATCAAGGCTACATGTAGAAATCAAGGCCTAACTCCTTGCTTTTTAACATTGCTTCATGTATTTAGTTGCTCAGATTATTCATTGTATTATACAAATTGTTCGTCAGGATATAATGATGATGATACTGTTTTCTAGTGAAAACTTACCAACCCAAGCATTAAGAGGGGAGTATGGTGACGAATCTCCAATTATGATGATTTCAACTCCACCATCCCTTTCAGTAACGTCTTGCGTGGATACAGCCATGTGGACGGTAGCTGTAGGTACATAAATAAATGGTTAACATAACAATAATCTACTTATGAGTTCGTTAATATACGACTACACGTGCTTGTTTTGCCACAATGACTGTTACAGTATACGTCTCATCAACAACCTGGCATTATGGCTTGCACCTAAGAATATAGTACTGAAGACACGATATAGGGGTCCCTTCCAAGAGGCACGTCTATTGTCCAGTTGGTGTAATGTAGTGTGGAGACTGATGGCAACACTATCACTCTCTACCAGAATAGCTGATTAGCATTTACGTAAATAAAGCAGGAACCTGAATCTGGACTCTCATAAATCTTTATTATGTAATTGTACGAAGTAAATCACAAATATATAAGGAAATATATGGAGGTTATGATGGGTTATGGCGTAAATTCTGAAACTGTTGATTGAAAAAAAACTAATGCATGTACTCTATGAGTGCCGCTTGGGGACCAAAAGTATCCTGGTACCGCGCGTGTACTCGTGCAGCGACAATTCAATGACTTTGTGGCTGTCTTCTTCACACAGTACTCCGCACATTACATTGTAAGTTTGTCTTCCGAATTCAACCACCGCTGTCCCCAGGGCGCTGTCCGCGCAGTATTCCGCGAGCCACAGTGCAGTTACGTGATTCGACCTTTGCAGTACTTAAACCTGGTTAACGTGAAACTATTCCAGCAAAATCAATCGATAAAGTCTAGTTTATCCTCCACATTGAATGGTGCCCTGTACTTATGCCCAAATATGGCATTTGCCAATCGATTAATCACCCACTTGAAATCCCCTGGCTCGCTGCACTGACCAAACTTATGGACAGATATGGGAGCTGTTTTGCTGTTATCTGTCATTTACAGGAAGAACGAACATTTGCAGATGCCCCACATAATTAGTTTTTAGCCTACATGTAGGCCTAATGAATACATTATTCTTGATTAACATCAAGTACAAAATTAAAAATCACATAGGGCCCATGAATAAACATTGAATCCCCACTCATTAATAGAGATCAATATCATTGTCGACATGTAAATACGGTAATGGCCACTATAACAATCACCAAAAAATTGAATAAACAATAATATGCCTATTACTGATGAGTGACCGGATATCAGACAAAAATAACCTGCAAGTGAAAAATATGGCAACCTTATTGGAGGCGAGTTAGGCCGCATGATATTTTCAGTGGTTTTGAAACTTAATTTTACCCCCTTAACGTAAAACAACCCAAAAGTTAGCGTTTTATTGGAGTCCAATTCGCCAAACTGCCTAATTACTGTCTGTTCAATTAGCTTAGATTCTTGTCTTTTTAAGATATTTGAAAAAATAGATAATTGCGGTCAAAGTCATCAAAGAAAAGTGTTAGCACAGCCTTAGACCCAACATGATTTATACTATTCAAATTCCAAAGTTCAATTTAAAACCCCATTTCTTTTCAATTTTGCCTCATTTTAGGCATTTACTTGGGTCTACCAAAAGGGTTTGCGATCGTTTTACAAATCGAGTGGGACGGTCCATTCTTAACTTGAGGGCATAAACCCTATCGAATTTAGTAGTAAAAATCTGAACATCAATCTTTCTGCCATTTATTGTTATACTGTTCCGGTTATTGGATAAGGTCTATAGATGATGATGGTCCACCGGTTTTTGTTGCACGAATAGGTTACGTTACGCGTGATTACGTTTTATGCATAACCTTATTCTACAGTGACCTTATTCCGAGCATTATTTTTTTCCTAAACAATGACATTAAAATTATGGATCCCTATTTCAACTGGTTTCATCGATACAATGTAAATTGAGTTTTGTTTAATACGATCATACCTTCCCAAGAATATCAGCATTCCCTTGACATTTTCAGATACAGTGACTTTACAAGGATTGTTTTAAATATTTTCTTGTACAAAAGTTCTTTTGTTTCCAAATGTCCTTCTCATAGTTTGTATTCAACAAACAAAACGAAATAACAATTTGAAATAAATGTGCAGTTTTATAATAGGCTTAGGCCCACACCTTCTCAGATCCATCCACAATTCAAATAAATAAATAAATAAATACTATCTCAGAGCATCTAATTATTATGACATTCGTCCCCATTGCACTAAATGGTACCCGACGTTCTACGGCTTTTTATAAAATATCGCGGGAAAAGACCAAAATTGAAAAGAAATGGGGTTTGAAATTGAACTTTGGAATTTGAAAAGTATAAATCTTGTTGGGTCTAAGGGTGTGCTAACACTTTTCTTTGAAGACTTTGACCACAATTTTTTATTTTTTCAAATATCTTAAAAATACAAGAATCTAAGCTAATTGAATAGACAGTAATAAATAATAGATTATTTATGCATTTACTACAAATAATAAATTATTTATGCACTTACTAACAACATTCAAAGTGATATAAGCATATCGTCCCGTAGGCCAACCACTATTTGCTGCCTTACACTGCAGTACCTGGCCATCATGCTCAGTTTGGTCTGCAGTGAAGGAAATCGTCTTCAATACCGGATCAGCAACGCAATTTGGAGTTAGCTCAGTATTAGGATGTGTTTCGATCAGATCTCCACTGATTAGCTGTTCTCGATGGCAAATAAAGAAACATTAGGTAAAGCCATAAAGTGTGATTTGCATGCTCCACAGCGACGCCCTCAATTTTTGTCAAATTTCTACTTTTTGTAATGCCCAATGGTGTGCTAAAACACCACGTGAAAGACTAAGTCTGAAGTGCTCTAATTACAGTTAAATTTAAATTTGTACTAGAGCGGTTCCCGGCAGGCCCGAAGCCGGCAACTCCCATACTATGACTAAACATTCCAAGTGGGACCCCAAAACAAGGGCCCACAGGGCAAGAAAACATTTGTAACCTAAATAAAATTAAATGTAACAGTAACCTTAATGTAACATTAACCAGCAGCAACATTAATGTAACATTGACCAACAGTAACCTTAGTGTAAAATTGACCAACAGTAACCTTAATGTAATATTGACCAACAGAGGGGGTAATTTCGACAAAGGGTAGCCTTAATATAACATTGATGACCAATGCAACAGTAACCTTAATGTAGCATTGCACGACCAGAAGGTGTTATTTATGACGTATGTTTAATGCGTATTATAGTCACTGAATATCGAATGTAATTCAGTGCGATATAGACTGAATATTAGAGAGACAAGGATGGATAAGCGCACTTGTACCGAGATATTGATGCGTCTAATGTCTCCTGAGCTCCCCTGTGGTGAGGCTCCTGCATTAAACGCATCTCAGTACGCGTGCATTATAGGTCTGTCACACTACGACGGACTGGATTAACGTACATCACCGAATACAAAAATATTTTATTCGGTGGAAAAATCACCAGTCCGGCAGAAGATTCGGTGGGATTTTGGGTCCGATTCCCGTTCGTCTCTCTATGCGTTGTGGCCGCTAATAACCCTGCAGGCGTCTTATATCCGATCGTTCAACGTCCGACAAATGACCGGATTTGGGGGGTCCGATTCCCGTTCGTTTCTCTATGCGTTGTAGCCGCTAATAATCCTGCAGGCGTCTTATATTCGATCGTTCAACGTCCGACAAATGACCGGCTTTGGGGGTCAACGTCCGACAAATGTACGGATTTTGGGATCCGATTCCCGTTCGTCTCTCTATGCGTTGTGGCCGCTAATAATCCTGCAGGCGTTTTATATTCAATCGTTCAACGTCCGACAAATAACCGGCGAATCCGTGGCATGTGGCACCAACAGGGACGTCCACACTATCAGAAAAGTGGGGAGGAGAGGGTGTTTGAGAGGGTTTTGACCCCTTAGAGGCAGTGACGTAGCAAGCACTTTTTCAGAGGGTGAACAAAGTGGGGAAAGACAACTTTAAGGGGGAAAACTTTGACGAAAATGGTCAAATATTGGCTAATAAGTACAAAAGGGCTACAAATCTGATATATCAGGGCAACCAGAGTCCGGGGGCAA